>NC_092737.1:7472030-7584300 GCF_047496885.1 Scyliorhinus torazame
GACGGAGAAAGAGGCGGAGAGAGAGAGAGGCAGAGAGAGAGAGATAGAGAGAGACAGAGAAATAGGCAGAGAGAGAGTGGCAGAGAGAAAGAGACAGAGGCAGAGAGAGAGAGAGATAGAGAGAGACAGAGAAAGAGGTGGAGAAAGAGAGAGGCAGAGAGAGAGAGAGATATATACAGGGAGTGAGAGTGAGATGCAGGGAGGGAGAGAGAGAAACGGGGAGAGAGAGAGCGAAATGGAGAGAGAGAAATGGGGAGAGAGAGAAACGGGGAGAGAGATAGAGAGGGACAGAGAGAGAGAGCGAAAGAGCGTGAAAGAGAGGGGCAGAGCGAGAGAGAAGGGCAGAACGAGAGAGAGGGGCAGTGCGAGAGAGAAAGAGAAAGAAAACAGAAGACAGACTAAGGGAGAAAGAGAAAATGATAAAGGCCGAGAGGGAAAAGAGAGAAGGGAGGACAAAGAAACAGAAACAGGGATAGAGAGAAAGACAGGGACAGAGGGAGAGTGAAAGCGAGGATGGAGAAAGAGGAGAGATAGAGCCCGTCATGGAGAGGTTGAGTGACCGTTACCATCCCATCGCTGGCATTGGACTTCGACTTAGCGGAACTCTGGGTAGGTTTCACGATAATCAGCGGATTGGTCCGTTTCAACCTGCTCGCCTGAGAGACCATCTCCTCCAGAACCTGTGGGGGACATTCACAATCAATACTCTCCCCTCCGCACCAATCTGCCTTCCTATTTTTGCTACCGAAGCGGATAACCTTACATTTATCCACATTATACTGCATCTGCCACGCACGTGCCCACTCACTCAGCCTGTCCAAATCCCGCTGAAGCGTCTCTGCATCCTCCTCACAGCTCACCCTCCCACCCAACTTCGTGTCATCTGCAAATTTGGAGTTACATTTAGTTCCCTCGTCCAAATCATTAATATATAACGTGAACAGTTGGGGTCCGAGCACAGATCCCTGCGGTACCCCACCAGTCACTGCCTGCCAATCAGACAAAGACCCATTTATTCGAACGTTTCGCTTCCTGTCTGCTAACCAACGTTCAATCCATCTCAAGACACTACCCGTAATCCCATGCACTTTAACTTTACATATTAATCTGCTATGCGAGACCTTGTCTGTAGACCCGCACATCCAGACGTGGACCAGCTTCTTCCCCACAGCTACCAGACTCCTCAACGACTCCCCTCGGACTGATCTGTTCCCTGTAAGAACACTATTCACGACGCCCTGTGCTGCTCTTGCTCATGTATTTGCTTTGTTTGGCCCCTTGTTCCGCACTGTAACCAATCACTGTTTTGTCGATGTACCATTTGTCAATGTACCCTGTAGATTATTCTTTTTGTCTACTATGTACGTACTGTGTACATTCCTCTGCCCGCAGAAAAATACTTTTCACTGTACTTCGGTACATGGGGCAATAAATCAAATCAAAGTCGAAAGGCTTCTGAAAGTCTAAATAAACCACATCCACCAGTTCTCCCTGGTCAACTCTACTAGAATTCAAAGAGTTCTAGTAGATTTGTCAAGAATGATTTCCCTTTCGTAAATTCATGCTGACTTTGTCTGATTACACCTCTGCTTTCCAAATGATAATGGACTCCAGCAACTTCCCCACTCCTGACGTTAGGCTCACTGGTCTATAGTTCCCTGTTTTTTCTCCGCTTCAACCCTGCAATCTGTAGTAACCATTCCAGAATCGAAAGAATTTTGGAAAATGACCCACCAATGGATCTACTATTTCCAGGGCTTCCTTAAATACTCTGGGCCAAAGATTATCAGGCCCTCGAGATTTACCCGATTTCAATCCTATTAATTTTCCCCAAACCATTTCTTAACTAATACCAATTTCCTTCAGCTCCTCGTTAAAACTTGTGACTGTGCTTCCAAAAGCACTTGATGAAGCGCTTTGAGATGTCCGGTGGTTGGGGGTGGCGCTAGAGCAATGAAATTCTTTTGTTATTAGTTTTATATTTTGCTCCCTCGCCGTGGACGATCCAGTTTGAACTTCAGTTGTCACCTCCAGTGAAGATTCCCCTGACCAAATAGCTCTCTGTTTAACCATCGGCCTTCCCCCTTTCAGTGAGCATTCCTGGTTCCTTGTCGCCACTGCTCCCGGCCCTTTGCCATAGAAACGGTCCCCAATTAAAGGCAGCGATTGCAGAGGTTAGACTCAGCCTGTTTTTAGGCCCATTCCTTCACCTCGCTCTCGCTGCTGTCCCCATTTGTGTGGGAATTACTGCTCCTCATCCCTATCCCGTTTCCGGTCTCCCTTCCTATCCCCTCCCTCTGTCAAAGCCCACCACTCTCCCTCGCCCCCAGTCCCCTCGTTCACCCTCTCTTCACAACCCCCCCCACTTTGTCCCTCAGCCTCTCTCCCGCTCTCCCATCGCCTACTTTCGCCCCTCTCTCTCCCCTCCCCTGCCTGTTCCCCGTATTCCGCCTCCCCTATTCTAGAAGGATCCACGCCACCCCCATGCCAGGGAGACTACAAAGTAAACTGGGGGGTGGGGTCGACCTCTCCCTGTCCCCAGACACTCCAACATGGGTTCAGGCACAGTGCCGGACATCCAAGATCGGATAGGGATTTCCCCCCTCCCCATTGCCCCCCCATTGCACCCCCCCCCCCCGCCCCGCAGCCCAGCTGTCCGTCGGGAGGCCGTGCGCACCCAGTTAGTCGCTCGAAAGATGGTCAAGTCCAGCGGGTCTCCCTGGAGCGTGGTCTCCGAGGAGGCGAGGGTCAGGGAGTGACACGTCGCCATGGCAGCCAGGACCTCGTCCTCGTTGAAGACCTGCATCTTCAGATCATCGTCACTGTAGATGAATCTGAGAAATCGGAAGAAAAACATGGATTATACACACGTAAGAACTGTTTATAGGGGACGTGTCCGTGGGTGAGCTCTGTTTATAGGGGACGTGTCCGTGGGCGAGCTCTGTTTATAAGGGGCATGTCCGTGGGTGAGCTCTGTTTATAGGGGACGTGTCCGTGGGTGAGCTCTGTTTATAGGGGACGTGTCCGTGGGCGAGCTCTGTTTATAAGGGCATGTCCGTGGGTGAGCTCTGTTTATAGGGGACGTGTCCGTGGGTGAGCTCTGTTTATAGGGGACGTGTCCGTGGGTGAGCTCTGTTTATATAGGACGTGTCCGTGGGTGAGCTCTGTTTATAAGGGACGTGTCCGTGGGTGAGCTCTGTTTATAGGGGACGGGTCCGTGGGTGGGCTCTGTTTATAGGGGACGTGTCCGTGGGTGAGCTCTGTTTATATAGGACGTGTCCGTGGGTGAGCTCTGTTTATAAGGGACGTGTCCGTGGGTGAGCTCTGTTTATAGGGGACGTGTCCGTGGGAGAGCTGTTTATTGGGGGCGTGTCATGGGTGGGCTCTGTTTATAGGGGACGTGTCCGTGGGTGAGCTCTGTTTATAGGGGACGGGTCCGTGGGTGGGCTCTGTTTATAGGGGACGTGTCCGTGGGTGAGCTCTGTTTATAGGGGACGTGTCCGTGTTTGAGCTGTTTATAGGGGACGTGTCCGTGGGTGAGCTCTGTTTATAGGGGACGTGTCCGTGGGTGAGCTCTGTTTATAGGGGACGGGTCCGTGGGTGGGCTCTGTTTATAGGGGACGTGTCTGTGGGTGAACTGTTTATAGGGGACGTGTCCGTGTGTGAGCTCTGTTTATAGGGGACGTGTCTGTGGGTGAGCTCTGTTTATAGGGGACGTGTCCGTGTTTGAGCTGTTTATAGGGGACTTGTCCGTGGGTAGGCTCTGTTTATAGGGGACGTGTCCGTGGGTGAGCTCTGTTTATAGGGGACGTGTCTGTGGTTGAGCTCTGTTTATAGGGGACGTGTCCGTGTTTGAGCTGTTTATAGGGGACTTGTCCGTGGGTAGGCTCTGTTTATAGGGGACGTGTCCGTGGGTGAGCTCTGTTTATAGGGGACGTGTCCGTGGGTGAACTCTGTTTATAGGGGACGTGTCCGTATTTGAGCTGTTTATAGGGGACTTGTCCGTGGGTAGGCTCTGTTTATAGGGGACGTGTCCGTGGGGTGAGCTCTGTTTATAGGGGACGTGTCCGTGGGTGAGCTCTGTTTATAGGGACGTGTCCGTGGGTGAGCTCTGTTTATAGGGGACGTGTCTGTGGGTGAGCTCTGTTTATAGGGGACGTGTCCGTGGGTGAGCTCTGTTTATAGGGGACGTGTCTGTGGTGAGCTCTGTTTATAGGGGACGTGTCCGTGGGTGAGCTCTGTTTATAGGGGACGTGTCCGTGGGTGAGCTCTGTTTATAGGGGACGAGTCCGTGGGCAAGCTCTGTTTATAGGGGACGTGTCCTGTGGGTGAACTCTGTTTATAGGGGACGTGTCCGTGGGTGAACTCTGTTTATAGGGGACGTGTCCGTGGGTGAACTCTGGACATCTGTGGGTTAGCTCTGTTTATAGGGGACGTGTCCGTGGGTGAACTCTGTTTATAGGGGACATGTCTGTGGGTGAACTGTTTATAGGGGACGTGTCTGTGGGTGAGCTCTGTTTATAGGGGACTTGTCCGTGGGTGAGCTCTGTTTATAGGGGACGTGTCTATGGGTGAACTGTTTATAGGGGACGTGTCCGTGGGTGAACTCTGGACATCTGTGGGTTAGCTCTGTTTATAGGGGACGTGTCCGTGGGTGAGCTCTGTTTATAGGGGACGTGTCCGTGGGTGGGCTCTGTTTATAGGGGACGTGTCCGTGGGTGGGCTCTGTTTATAGGGGACGTGTCCGTGGGTGAGCTCTGTTTATAGGGGACGTGTCCGGTGGGTGAGCTCTGTTTATAGGGGACGTGTCCGTGGGTGGGCTCTGTTTATAGGGGACGTGTCCGTGGGTGGGCTCTGTTTATAGGGGACATGTCTGTGGGTGAGCTCTGTTTATAGGGGACGTGTCCGTGGGTGAACTCTGGACATCTGTGGTTAGCTCTGTTTATAGGGGACGTGTCCGTGGGTGAGCTCTGTTTATAGGGGACATGTCCGTGGGTGGGCTCTGTTTATAGGGGACGTGTCCGTGGGTGAGCTATGTTTATAGGGGACGTGTCCGTGGGTGAACTGTTTATAGGGGACGTGTCTGTGGGTGGGCTCTGTTTATAGGGGACGTGTCTGTGGCTGAGCTCTGTTTATAGGGGACGTGTCCGTGGGTGAGCTCTGTTTATAGGGACGTGTCCGTGGGTGAACTGTTTATAGGGGACGTGTCTGTGGGTGGGCTCTGTTTATAGGGGACGTGTCTGTGGCTGAGCTCTGTTTATAGGGACGTGTCCGTGGGTGAACTGTTTATAGGGGACGTGTCTGTGGGTGAGCTCTGTTTATAGGGGACGTGTCCGTGTTTGAGCTGTTTATAGGGGACTTGTCCGTGGGTAGGCTCTGTTTATAGGGGACGTGTCCGTGGGTGAGCTCTGTTTATAGGGGACGTGTCCGTGTGTGAGCTCTGTTTATAGGGGACGTGTCCGTGTGTGAGCTCTGTTTATAGGGGACATGTCTGTGGGTGAACTCTGTTTATAGGGGACGTGTACGTGGGTGAACTCTGGACGTCTGTGGGTGAGCTCTGTTTATAGGGGACGTGTGCGTGGGTGAACTCTGGACGTCCGTGGGTGAGCTCTGTTTATAGGGGACGTGTCTGTGGGTGAGCTCTGTTTATAGGGGACGTGTCTGTGGGTGAGCTCTGTTTATAGGGGACGTGTCCGTGGGTGAACTCTGTTTATAGGGGACGTGTCCGTGGCTGAGCTCTGTTTATAGGGGACGTGTCCGTGGGTGAACTCTGTTTATAGGGGACATGTTGATTTGGGAAAGGTGGATATTGACCACATGCGAAATGGCAGCAGGACGAGACCCCTCTGTCCCATCCAGTGAGATTATGGGATGGCCGCTGATGGGCAACATACTCACTTCTTGTTTTTCGCTCGGACGACACCAAACAAATCCATTCCGTTTTCCGTCAAGGTGCCGGTCTTCAGCGGGAGGAAGAGACAGAGAACGGATGTCAATGGCGGGCAACTGTGTAACCCGGCAGACACGGGGCCTCGAGGGTCCCCCCGGATCACCCGGACACCCCCCCCCCGGACACCCCCACCCCGCCCACCCCCCAGGATCAAACCAGGGTCCTCGGCACTGTGAGGCAGCAATGCTAACCAATGTGCCACTGAGATGGGGTGTGGGGGGGGGGTGAGGGGTTGGCGCTCACTGAGATTGGCGCCGACTGGGCGGGGAGGGGGATTTGGGGGTTTTGCGCAGAGTGGGCGGGGAGGGGGAGTTGGGGGGTTGGCGCAGTCTGGGCGGGGGGAATTGGGGGGTTGGCGCTGACTTTGCGGGCGGGGAGGGGTAAGGGGTTGGCGCAGACTGGGCGTTGGGGGGGGATTGGGGGGGGTTGGCGCACACTGGGCGTTGGGGGGGATTGGGGGGTTGGTGCACACTGGGCGTTGGGGGGGGGATTGGGGGGGTGGCGCACACTGGGCGTTGGGGGGGATTGGGGGGGTTGGCGCACACTGGGCGTTGGGGGGGATTGGGGGGGTTGGCGCACACTGGGCATTGGGGGGGGATTGGGGGTGGTTGGCGCACACTGGGCGTTGGGGGGGATTGGGGGGTGGGCGCACACTTGGGCATTGGGGGGGGGATTGGGGGGGTTGGCGCACACTGGGCATTGGGGGGGGGGATTGGGGGGGTTGGCGCACACTGGGCATTGGGGGGGGATTGGGGGGGTTGGCGCACACTGGGCGTTGGGGGGGGATTGGGGGGGTTGGCGCACACTGGGCATTGGGGGGGGGTTGGGGGGGTTGGCGCACACTGGGCGTTGGGGGGGGGATTGGGGGGGTTGGCGCACACTGGGCATTGGGGGGGGGATTGGGGGGGTTGGCGCACACTGCCGGAATGGAAACCCCTCAAACCCACCTTGTCGAAGCAGACCAGGTTGAGTTGGCCACACAGGTTGATGCGATGTGGGCTGATGCAGTAGATCCCTTTCCTCTTTAGCCGCCGCTGGGCGTAAACAACGCCGACCGTCACGGCAGCGGGCAGCGCCGGCGGTACCACGATGGTGATGACGTCAAATGCTTTGAGCAGGATCTCGGGGACGGGTTCCTGTGAATGGCCGTCACACACCAACAAAACGGCGAGTCAATCGAGGGGAACAGATTTGCATCCAATCGGTCTGACTGTCCGTTTCTCCCTCCCTTAACCTCAACCTCCTGATGACTGAACCTTCACCCAGGAGCAAGAGCCCGGGGTCGCCCACAGCAGAGCTCGGCACAAATCCGGACATCCAGGGTCAATACTGAGGGAGTGCCGCACTGTCAGAGGGTCAGTACTGAGGGAGTGCCGCACTGTCAGAGGGTCAGTACTGAGGGAGTGCAGCACTGTTAGGGGGTCAGTACTGAGGGAGTGCCGCACTGTCAGAGGGTCAGTACTGAGGGAGTGCCGCATTGTCAGAGGGTCAGTACTGAGGGAGTGCTGCACTGTCAGAGGGTCAGTACTGAGGGAGTGCTGCACTGTTAGGGGGTCAGTACTGAGGGAGTGCCGCACTGTCAGAGGGTCAGTACTGAGGGAGTGCCGCACTGTCAGAGGGTCAGTACTGAGGGAGTGCCGCACTGTCAGAGGGTCAGTACTGAGGGAGTGCCGCACTGTCAGAGGGTCAGTACTGAGGGAGTGCCGCACTGTCAGAGGGTCAGTACTGAGAGAGTGCCGCACTCTCAGTGGGTCAGTACTGAGGGAGTGCCGCACTGTCAGAGGGTCAGTACTGAGGGAGTGTTGCATTGTAGTATAAATGGTTGTGATTGTTTGAAATTTGGTATTCTTTTGTTTGTCCTCATGGGTGGAAGCTGCAGAATTTTATCTCCCCTTTCAGTTATATTCACAATCAGACATTTCTCTCATTTGGCCTTGAAGATATTCAGTGATTCTCAGCTTCCACTGCTGTATGTGGCCGAGTCTCTCACACACGCAGCGCCCGTGAAAGTGTAAATTCCCCCTCACCTCCGCCACAAAAGGGAGACCCCGTACTCTCAAACTGTGCCCACTCCCCCTCCCCGTTCCCTGATTTCCTCACGAGGTGAAAGGTCCCTCACCCCTCGAATGGAACTGATGATGATGGTATAGACGAACCCCAGCACTGCGGCCAGAACCAGGCAGATGACGAAACG
This sequence comes from Scyliorhinus torazame, assembly GCF_047496885.1. NCBI lineage: Eukaryota > Metazoa > Chordata > Chondrichthyes > Carcharhiniformes > Scyliorhinidae > Scyliorhinus > Scyliorhinus torazame. The sequence goes on from NC_092737.1 coordinate 7,480,175, forward strand.
GCGAGCGTCACGGAAAAGTTTGAAGTCGACCGGCTTGGGGAAGAGAATGGAACGGACCAGCTGGCCTTTCGTGGTGAGGAATCCTGTGAGGGAACGGGAGAGAGAGAGAGAGAGAGAGAGTGACAGGATATGTTAGGGAGAGGCAGGAAAAGACGCCTGGTGTAGATCTCCAGCAAGGTAATGTGAAATTAATGCCTGTTCGCACCCAGCAGATCGGCAGTATCTGCACAGAGATACGTTCAATGACTTGTGTCAGAACCTCGGCTTTTATTTCACGTTTGAAGAATTTGCTGCGTTCGGACATTTTGGTGATTATTGGATCGGGAAGAACGTCGCTGAAGCTCGCTTTACTAAAAATTGTGATCATTTGAAATTTGGCATTCTTGTGTTTGTCCTAATCCTGAGGTGAAATTTGACATTCTTGTGTTTGTCCTGATCCCGGCCCAGGGGATCGCTCTCGACGACCGAGTCCCGGCCCCGGACCGTCAGCAAAATATTCAACAGGTGAGCCCATCTCCGCCCCCATCCCCTTCAGTCACCTGTTCACCTCGGATAGATGACCCTTTAATGCCCGTTCCTGCAGGGCGCGGGCGCCGAGTGTGTCTTAACCCATTTGAGACTGGTCCCGGGTTTGTAGGCTCCCTGGGGTTTGACCGCTTGCTCCCGAAGCGCTGGCGGGGCGGGACCAGTCCCTTACCTGTGCGGATGACCACTGCTTTCACGTAATTCTCGTAGGGGCGGACTTGGATGATCAGAGTCCCGCAGAAGAGGACGTGCCGCTTGTAGTCTTCCAGCCTGAAGATGGGGTCATTGTAGTTCCCAGCTTCACAAATATCAGGCAGGGGGGTCTTAGTCACAGGCACACTCTCCCCTGCAGAACACAAAATACAATCCCAGAGCAGGGGGGGGGGGGGGTCACGGGAAAACAACCGGAGCAATAAGTCAGAGACACGAGTTCAAAGACCACCCCGAGAGCTGGGGGTATTTAAATGCCATTAACAGCGAAGAGGAGAAAGAGCGAGGAGGAGAGAGTGGGGGGAGAGAGAGTGGGGGGAGAGAGAGTGGGGGGAAAGTGAGGGGGAGAGAGGGGAAGAGAGGGAGGGGGAGAGAGGGGGTGACAGAGAGAGAGATGGGGAGTGAGAGAGAGAGGGGGAGACAGAGAGAGGGAGGTTGGGGGGGGGGGGGTAGAGCCTGTGGAGTCCCCCCCCCCCACCCCTCACCAGAGGGCAGTGGTGGCTGAGGGTCACTGGACGTGCTCAAGGTTCAGTTCGAGAGAATTTTGATCAACAAGGGAGTGGAGGGTTATCGGAGGGAGGAGTGGAGGGTTGTCATGGGGTTTGGAGGGATGTCGGGGGGGTTGGAGGGTTAGTGGAGGGAGGAGTGGAGGGTTATCGGAGTGGGGTTTGGAGGGATGTCGGGGGGGTTGGAGGGTTAGTGGAGGGAGGAGTGGAGGGTTATCGGAGTGGGGTTTGGAGGGATGTCGGGGGGGTTGGAGGGTTAGTGGAGGGAGGAGTGGAGGGTTATCGGAGGGGGGTTTGGAGGGTTGTCGGAGTGGGGTTTGGAGGATTGTCGGGGGGGTTGGAGGGTTAGTGGTGGAGGAGTGGAGGGTTATCGGAAGGGGTTTTGGAGGGTTGTCGGAGGGGGTGGGGGAGCTGAATCCCCCCTCCTCCCCCGTCACTAATTCCGACCTTGTTGTGCTGACCTGTCAACATGCTCTCATTCACGACCACGGCTCCATTCATCAGCACCACGTCGCAGGGTAGGATCATCTCCTGCTGCGGGATAATGATCACATCACCAGGCACCAACTCCGACGAGCTGACAATCTGGGAGACTGGGGGCGGCGAGGGGAATAAACCGTGGATTAAAGTGTGGACCCGCTCTGTGGAGTTTTACACTGCCCCTTCCCACCACGTCAGGACGACCCGTAGCGACGCTTGGGAGGAGGGGGGGGGGGGGGGGGGGGGGAGACAGGCAATGTTGTTGCATAGCAAGATCCCACAGAAAAGCAAAAGGATCGTTAACAGGAGAGGGGAATGCTCAAGTAGTCGGAAGGTAAATGGCCTTCATTGCGAGAGGACCCCAGTACACGGAGCAAGGACATCTCCCTGGGGCTGTACAGGCCCCTCGGTGAGACCACACCCGGAGCGATTGGCCGAATGGCCTCCTTCTGCACTGTCGGGATTCCACGATAGAAGGTCCCGCACCGGGAACAGGATTGCAATGCTTTATCCACTGCCCCATCCAGGTCTGGAAGGTCACCCTCTGGGCCTGAGTTCACGTGACACTACCCCCCCACCCCTCCCCCCAAACAAAACCGCCCCCACCCCCACACCCAGTGCAATCCCCCGACCTCGCCACTCCTCCCCGAGACTCACCACTTCCCTTCCTGAGTACCGTCACTCGGATGGAGTTGTGCGACCGCACCATCTCATGCAGCATGGTGTATTGCTGAAAGAACAGAGAAGGACAGCCCCCATGAGACCCACCCCACAAGAGACAGGAAGAGAACAGGCCATTCCTAAATCAATGCCAGCACACAGGCTGACATCAACAGTCACCATTGGGTTTGGCTGTGAAGACTTCCCGAGTCGAACCGACACCTTCTGGTGGGCTCGCACTTGGAGGGCGGGTCCACCCTTGGCGAGTTGCCCAAGGCGTGGGGGTGGCGGGGAGAGGGGTTAAATCGGGGGATGGGGAGGGAGAGGTGGTTGGCAACCAGTCCGAATTACATCCATTCCGTCCCGTCACCATGTGGGGGATTCACAGACCCCCGTCCCGTCACCATGTGGGGGATTCACAGACCCCCGTCCCGTCACCGTGTGGGGTAATCACAGATCCCCCGTCCCGTCACCGTGTGGGGGAATCACAGACCCCCGTCCCATCACCGTGTGGGGTAATCACAGATCCCCCGTCCCGTCACCGTGTGGGGGATTCACAGACCCCCGTCCCGTCACCGTGTGGGCGAATCACAGACCCCCATCCCGTCACCGTGTGGGGGATTCACAGACCCCCGTCCCATCACCGTGTGGGGTAATCACAGACCCCCCGACCCGTCACCGTGTGGGGGATTCACAGACCCCCGTCCCGTCACCGTGTGGGGGATTCACAGACCCCCGTCCCGTCACCGTGTGGGGGAATCACAGACCCCCGTCCCATCACCGTGTGGGGGAATCACAGACACAGAACCCCGTCCCATCACCGTGTGGGAGAATCACAGACCCCCGTCCCATCACCGTGTGGGGGAATCACAGACCCCCGTCCCGTCACCGTGTGGGGGAATCACAGACACAGACCCCCGTCCCGTCACCATGTGGGGGAATCACAGACACAGACCCCCGTCCCGTCATCGTGTGGGGGAATCACAGACACAGACCCCCGTCCCGTCACCGTGTGGGAGAATCACAGACCCCCGTCCCATCACCGTGTGGGGGAATCACAGACACAGACCCCCGTCCCATCACCGTGTGGGGGAATCACAGACCCCCGTCCCGTCACCGTGTGGGGGAATCACAGAACCCCGTCCCATCACCGTGTGGGGGAATCACAGACACAGACCCCCGTCCCATCACCGTCTGGGGGAATCACAGACCCCCGTCCCATCACCGTGTGGGGAATCACAGACACAGACCACTGTCCCGTTACCATGTGGGGGAATCACAGACCCCCGTCCCGTCACCGTGTGGGGGAATCACAGACACAGACCCCCGTCCCATCACCGTGTGGGGGAATCACAGAACCCCGTCCCATCACCGTGTGGGGGAATCACAGACACAGACCCCCGTCCCATCACCGTGTGGGAGAATCACAGACCCCCGTCCCATCACCGTGTGGGGGAATCACAGACACAGACCCCCGTCCCGTCACCGTGTGGGGGAATCACAGACACAGACCCCCGTCCCGTCACCGTGTGGGGGAATCACAGACACAGACCCCCGTCCCATCACCGTGTGGGGGAATCACAGACACAGACCCCCGTCCCATCACCGTGTGGGGGAATCACAGACCCCCGTCCCGTCACCGTGTGGGGGAATCACAGACCCCCGTCCCATCACCGTGTGGGGGAATCACAGACACAGACCCCCGTCCCGTCATCGTGTGGGGGAATCACAGACGTAGACCCCCGTCCTGTCACCGTGTGGGGGAATCACAGACCCCCGTCCCATCACCGTGTGGGGGAATCACAGACCCCCGTCCCATCACCGTGTGGGGTAATCACAGACACAGACCCCCGTCCCGTCACCGTGTGGGGGAATCACAGACCCCTGTCCAACCACCGTGTGGGGGAAACACAGACCCCCGTCCCATCACCGTGTGGGGGAATCACAGACCCCCGTCCCGTCACCGTGTGGGGGAATCACAGACCCCCGTCCCATCACCGTGTGGGGTAATCACAGACACAGACCCCCGTCCCGTCACCGTGTGGGGGAATCACAGACACAGACCCCCGTCCCATCACCGTGTGGGGGAATCACAGACACAGACCCCGTCCCATCCCCGTGTGGGGGAATCACAGACCCTCGTCCCATCACCGTGTGGGGGAATCACAGACACAGACCCTCGTCCCATCCCCGTGTGGGGGAATCACAGACCCTCGTCCCATCACCGTGTGGGGGAATCACAGACCCCCGTCCCATCCCCGTGTGGGGGAATCACAGACCCTCGTCCCATCACCGTGTGGGGGAATCACAGACCCCCGTCCCATCACCGTGTGGGGGAATCACAGACCCTCGTCCCATCACCGTGTGGGGGAATCACAGACCCCCGTCCCATCACCGTGTGGGGGAATCACAGACCCCCGTCCCATCACCGTCTGGGGGAATCACAGACCCCCGTCCCATCACCGTGTGGGGGAATCACAGACCCCCGTCCCATCACCGTGTGGGGGAATCACAGACCCCCGTCCCATCACCGTGTGGGGGAATCACAGACCCTCGTCCCATCACCGTGTGGGGGAATCACAGACCCCCGTCCCATCACCGTCTGGGGGAATCACAGACCCCCGTCCCATCACCGTGTGGGGGAATCACAGACCCCCGTCCCATCACCGTGTGGGGGAATCACAGACACAGACCTCCGTCCCATCACCGTGTGGGGGAATCACAGACACAGACCCCCGTCCCATCACCGTCTGGGGGAATCACAGACCCCCGTCCCATCACCGTGTGGGGGAATCACAGACCCCCGTCCCATCACCGTGTGGGGGAATCACAGACCCCCGTCCCATCACCGTGTGGGGGAATCACAGACACAGACCACCGTCCCATCACCGTGTGGGGAATCACAGACACAGACCCCCGTCCCGTCACCGTGTGGGAGAATCACAGACCCCCGTCCCATCACCGTCTGGGGGAATCACAGACACAGACCACTGTCCCGTTACCATGTGGGGGAATCACAGACCCCCGTCACCGTGTGGGGGAATCACAGACACAGACCCCCGTCCCATCACCGTGTGGGGGAATCACAGACACAGACCCCCGTCCCGTCACCGTGTGGGAGAATCACAGACACAGACCCCCGTCCCGTCATCGTGTGGGGGAATCACAGACACAGACCCCCGTCCCGTCACCGTGTGGGAGAATCACAGACCCCCGTCCCATCACCGTCTGGGGGAATCACAGACACAGACCCCCGTCCCATCACCGTGTGGGGAAATCACAGACTCCCGTCCCGTCACCGTGTGGGGGAATCACAGACACCCGTCCCATTACCGTGTGGGGGAATCACAGACTCCCGTCCCGTCACCGTGTGGGGGAATCACAGACACAGACCCCCGTCCCGTCATCGTGTGGGGGAATCACAGACACAGACCCCCGTCCCGTCACCGTCTGGGGGAATCACAGACCCCCGTCCTGTCACCGTGTGGGGGAATCACAGACCCCCGTCCCATCACCGTGTGGGGGAATCACAGACACAGACCCCCGTCCCATCACCGTGTGGGGTAATCACAGACACAGACCCCCGTCCCATCACCGTGTGGGGGAATCACAGACCCCCGTCCCATCACCGTGTGGGGGAATCACAGACCCCTGTCCAACCACCGTGTGGGGGAAACACAGACCCCCGTCCCATCACCGTGTGGGGGAATCACAGACCCCTGTCCAACCACCGTGTGGGGGAATCACAGACCCCCGTCCAACCACCGTGTGGGGGAATCACAGACCCCATCCCGTCACCGTGTGGGGGAATCACAGACCCTCGTCCCATCACCGTGTGGGGGAATCACAGACACAGACCCCCGTCCCGTCACCGTGTGGGAGAATCACAGACCCTCGTCCCATCACCGTGTGGGGGAATCACAGACACAGACCTCCGTCCCATCACCGTGTGGGGGAATCACAGACACAGACCCCCGTCCCATCACCGTGTGGGGAAATCACAGACTCCCGTCCCGTCACCGTGTGGGGGAATCACAGACCCCCGTCCCATCACCGTGTGGGGGAATCACAGACACAGACCCCCGTCCCGTCATCGTGTGGGGGAATCACAGACATAGACCCCCGTCCCGTCACCGTCTGGGGGAATCACAGACCCCCGTCCTGTCACCGTGTGGGGGAATCACAGACCCCCGTCCCATCACCGTGTGGGGGAATCACAGACCCCCGTCCCATCACCGTGTGGGGGAATCACAGACCCCCGTCCCATCACCGTGTGGGGGAATCACAGACACAGACCACCGTCCCGTCACCGTGTGGGGGAATCACAGACACAGACCCCCGTCCCGTCACCGTGTGGGGGAATCACAGACCCCCGTCAGCGTGTGGGGGAATCACAGACACAGACCCCCGTCCCATCACCGTGTGGGGGAATCACAGACCCCCGTCCCATCACCGTGTGGGGGAATCACAGACCCCTGTCCAACCACCGTGTGGGGGAAACACAGACCCCCGTCCCATCACCGTGTGGGGGAATCACAGACCCCCGTCCAACCACCGTGTGGGGGAATCACAGACCCCATCCCGTCACCGTGTGGGGGAATCACAGACCCTCGTCCCATCACCGTGTGGGGGAATCACAGACACAGACCCCCGTCCTGTCACCGTGTGGGGGAATCACAGACCCCCGTCCCATCACCGTGTGGGGGAATCACAGACACAGACCCCCGTCCCATCACCGTGTGGGGTAATCACAGACACAGACCCCCGTCCCATCACCGTGTGGGGGAATCACAGACCCCCGTCCCATCACCGTGTGGGGGAATCACAGACCCCTGTCCAACCACCGTGTGGGGGAAACACAGACCCCCGTCCCATCACCGTGTGGGGGAATCACAGACCCCTGTCCAACCACCGTGTGGGGGAATCACAGACCCCCGTCCAACCACCGTGTGGGGGAATCACAGACCCCATCCCGTCACCGTGTGGGGGAATCACAGACCCTCGTCCCATCACCGTGTGGGGGAATCACAGACACAGACCCCCGTCCCGTCACCGTGTGGGAGAATCACAGACCCTCGTCCCATCACCGTGTGGGGGAATCACAGACACAGACCTCCGTCCCATCACCGTGTGGGGGAATCACAGACACAGACCCCCGTCCCATCACCGTGTGGGGAAATCACAGACTCCCGTCCCGTCACCGTGTGGGGGAATCACAGACCCCCGTCCCATCACCGTGTGGGGGAATCACAGACACAGACCCCCGTCCCGTCATCGTGTGGGGGAATCACAGACATAGACCCCCGTCCCGTCACCGTCTGGGGGAATCACAGACCCCCGTCCTGTCACCGTGTGGGGGAATCACAGACCCCCGTCCCATCACCGTGTGGGGGAATCACAGACCCCCGTCCCATCACCGTGTGGGGGAATCACAGACCCCCGTCCCATCACCGTGTGGGGGAATCACAGACACAGACCACCGTCCCGTCACCGTGTGGGGGAATCACAGACACAGACCCCCGTCCCGTCACCGTGTGGGGGAATCACAGACCCCCGTCAGCGTGTGGGGGAATCACAGACACAGACCCCCGTCCCATCACCGTGTGGGGGAATCACAGACCCCCGTCCCATCACCGTGTGGGGGAATCACAGACCCCTGTCCAACCACCGTGTGGGGGAAACACAGACCCCCGTCCCATCACCGTGTGGGGGAATCACAGACCCCCGTCCAACCACCGTGTGGGGGAATCACAGACCCCATCCCGTCACCGTGTGGGGGAATCACAGACCCTCGTCCCATCACCGTGTGGGGGAATCACAGACACAGACCCCCGTCCCGTCACCGTGTGGTGGAATCACAGACCCCCGTCCCATCACCATGTGGGGGAATCACAGACACAGACCCCCGTCCCATCACCGTGTGGGGGAATCACAGACCCCTGTCCCGTCACCGTGTGGGGGAATCACAGACCCCCGTCCCATCACCGTGTGGGGGAATCACAGACACAGACCCCCGTCCCGTCACCGTGTGGTGGAATCACAGACCCCCGTCCCATCACCGTGTGGGGGAATCACAGACCCCCGTCCCGTCACCGTGTGGGGGATTCACAGACCCCCGTCCCGTCACCGTGTGGGGGAATCACAGACACCCCGTCCCATCACCGTGTGGGAGAATCACAGACACAGAACCCCGTCCCATCACCGTGTGGGAGAATCACAGACCCCCGTCCCATCACCGTGTGGGGGAATCACAGACACAGACCCCCGTCCCATCACCGTGTGGGAGAATCACAGACACAGAACCCCGTCCCATCACCGTGTGGGAGAATCACAGACCCCCGTCCCATCACCGCGTGGGGGTATCACAGACACTGACCCCCGTCCCGTCACCATGTGGGGGAATCACAGACACAGACCCCCGTCCCATCACCGTGTGGGGGAATCACAGACACAGACCCCCGCCCCGTCACCATGTGGGGGAATCACAGAACCCCGTCCCATCACCGTGTGGGGGTATCACAGACACTGACCCCCGTCCCGTCACCATGTGGGGGAATCACAGACACAGACCCCCGTCCCATCACCGTGTGGGGGAATCACAGACCCCCGTCCCATCACCGTGTGGGGGAATCACAGAACCCCGTCCCATCACCGTGTGGGGGAATCACAGACACAGACCCCCGTCCCATCACCGTGTGGGGGAATCACAGACCCCCGTCCCATCACCGTGTGGGGGAATCACAGACCCCCGTCCCGTCATCGTGTGGGGGAATCACAGACACAGACCCCCGTCCCATCACCGTCTGGGGGAATCACAGACCCCCGTCCCATCACCGTGTGGGGGAATCACAGACCCCCGTCCCATCACCGTGTGGGGGAATCACAGACACAGACCACCGTCCCGTCACCGTGTGGGGGAATCACAGACACAGACCCCCGTCCCATCACCGTCTGGGGGAATCACAGACCCCCGTCCCATCACCGTGTGGGGGAATCACAGACCCCCGTCCCATCACCGTGTGGGGGAATCACAGACCCCCGTCCCATCACCGTGTGGGGGAATCACAGACCCCCGTCCCATCACCGTGTGGGGGAATCACAGACACAGACCCCCGTCCCATCACCGTGTGGGGGAATCACAGACCCCCGTCCCGTCGCCGGGTGGGGGAATCACAGACACAGACCCCCGTCCCATCACCGTGTGGGGGAATCACAGACACAGACCCCCGTCCCATCACCGTGTGGGGGAATCACAGACACAGACCCCCGTCCCGTCATCGTGTGGGGGAATCACAGACACAGACCCCCGTCCCATCACCGTCTGGGGGAATCACAGACCCCCGTCCCATCACCGTGTGGGGAATCACAGACACAGACCACTGTCCCGTTACCATGTGGGGGAATCACAGACCCCCGTCACCGTGTGGGGGAATCACAGACACAGACCCCCGTCCCATCACCGTGTGGGGGAATCACAGAACCCCGTCCCATCACCGTGTGGGAGAATCACAGACCCCCGTCCCATCACCGTGTGGGGGAATCACAGACACAGACCCCCGTCCCATCACCGTGTGGGGGAATCACAGACACAGACCCCCGTCCCGTCACCGTGTGGGAGAATCACAGACACAGACCCCCGTCCCGTCACCGTGTGGGAGAATCACAGACCCCCGTCCCATCACCGTGTGGGGAAATCACAGACTCCCGTCCCGTCACCGTGTGGGGGAATCACAGACACCCGTCCCATTACCGTGTGGGGGAATCACAGACTCCCGTCCCGTCACCGTGTGGGGGAATCACAGACACCCGTCCCATTACCGTGTGGGGGAATCACAGACTCCCGTCCCGTCACCGTGTGGGGGAATCACAGACACAGACCCCCGTCCCGTCATCGTGTGGGGGAATCACAGACACAGACCCCCGTCCCGTCACCGTCTGGGGGAATCACAGACCCCCGTCCTGTTACCGTGTGGGGGAATCACAGACCCCCGTCCCATCACCGTGTGGGGGAATCACAGACACAGACCCCCGTCCCATCACCGTGTGGGGGAATCACAGACCCCCGTCCCATCACCGTGTGGGGTAATCACAGACACAGACCCCCGTCCCGTCACCGTGTGGGGGAATCACAGACCCCCGTCAGCGTGTGGGGGAATCACAGACACAGACCCACGTCCCATCACCGTGTGGGGGAATCACAGACCCCCGTCCCATCACCGTGTGGGGTAATCACAGACACAGACCCCCGTCCCGTCACCGTGTGGGGGAATCACAGACCCCCGTCACCGTGTGGGGGAATCACAGACACAGACCCCCGTCCCATCACCGTGTGGGGGAATCACAGACCCCCGTCCCATCACCGTGTGGGGGAATCACAGACCCCTGTCCAACCACCGTGTGGGGGAAACACAGACCCCCGTCCCATCACCGTGTGGGGGAATCACAGACCCCCGTCCAACCACCGTGTGGGGGAATCACAGACCCCATCCCGTCACCGTGTGGGGGAATCACAGACCCTCGTCCCATCACCGTGTGGGGGAATCACAGACACAGACCCCCATCCCATCACCATGTGGGGGAATCACAGACTCAGACCCCCGTCCCGTCACCGTGTGGGGGAATCACAGTCCCCCGTCCCATCACCGTGTGGGGGAATCACAGACACAGACCCCCGTCCCGTCACCGTGTGGTGGAATCACAGACCCCCGTCCCATCACCGTGTGGGGGAATCACAGACCCCCGTCCCGTCACCGTGTGGGGGATTCACAGACCCCCGTCCCGTCACCGTGTGGGGGAATCACAGACCCCCGTCCCATCACCGTGTGGGGGAATCACAGAACCCCGTCCCATCACCGTGTGGGGGAATCACAGACACAGATACCCGCCCCGTCACCATGTGGGGGAATCACAGAACCCCGTCCCATCACCGTGTGGGGGAATCACAGAACCCCGCCCCGTCACCGTGTGGGGGAATCACAGACCCCCGTCCCATCACCGTGTGGGGGAATCACAGACACAGACCCCCGTCCCGTCATCGTGTGGGGGAATCACAGACACAGACCCCCGTCCCATCACCGTGTGGGGGAATCACAGACCCCCGTCCCATCACCGTGTGGGGGAATCACAGACCCCCGTCCCATCACCGTGTGGGGGAATCACAGAACCCCGTCCCATCACCGTGTGGGGGAATCACAGACACAGACCCCCGCCCCGTCACCATGTGGGGGAATCACAGAACCCCGTCCCATCACCGTGTGGGGGAATCACAGACACAGACCCCCGTCCCGTCATCGTGTGGGGGAATCACAGACACAGACCCCCGTCCCATCACCGTGTGGGGGAATCACAGACACAGACCCCCGTCCCATCACCGTGTGGGGGAATCACAGACCCCCGTCCCATCACCGTGTGGGGGAATCACAGACCCCCGTCCCATCACCGTGTGGGGGAATCACAGACACAGACCCCCGTCCCGTCACCGTGTGGGGGAATCACAGACACAGACCCCCGTCCCATCACCGTCTGGGGGAATCACAGACCCCCGTCCCATCACCGTGTGGGGGAATCACAGACCCCCGTCCCATCGCCGTGTGGGGGAATCACAGACCCCCGTCCCATCACCGTGTGGGGGAATCACAGACCCCCGTCCCATCACCGTGTGGGGGAATCACAGACACAGACCACCGTCCCATCACCGTGTGGGGGAATCACAGACCCCCGTCACCGTGTGGGGGAATCACAGACACAGACCCCCGTCCCATCACCGTGTGGGAGAATCACAGACCCCCGTCCCGTCACCGTGTGGGGGAATCACAGACCCCCGTCACCGTGTGGGGGAATCACAGACACAGACCCCCGTCCCATCACCGTGTGGGGGAATCACAGAACCCCGTCCCATCACCGTGTGGGGGAATCACAGACCCCCGTCCCATCACCGTGTGGGGGAATCACAGACACAGACCCCCGTCCCATCACCGTGTGGGGGAATCACAGAACCCCGTCCCATCACCGTGTGGGGGAATCACAGACCCCCGTCCCATCACCGTGTGGGGGAATCACAGACACAGACCCCCGTCCCATCACCGTGTGGGGGAATCACAGACACAGACCCCCGTCCCGTCACCATGTGGGAGAATCACAGACCCCCGTCCCGTCATCGTGTGGGGGAATCACAGACACAGACCCCCGTCCCGTCACCATGTGGGAGAATCACAGACCCCCCTCCCATCACCATGTGGGGGAATCACAGACACAGACCCCCGTCCCATCACCGTGTGGGGGAATCACAGACCCCCGTCCCGTCACCGTGTGGGGGAATCACAGACCCCCGTCCCATCACCGTGTGGGGTAATCACAGACACAGACCCCCGTCCCGTCACCGTCTGGGGGAATCACAGACCCCCGTCCTGTCACCGTGTGGGGGAATCACAGACCCCCGTCCCGTCACCGTGTGGGGGAATCACAGACCCCCGTCCCATCACCGTGTGGGGGAATCACAGACCCCCGTCCCATCACTGTGTGGGGAATCACAGACACAGACCACCGTCCCGTCACCATGTGGGGGAATCAGAGACCCCCGTCACCGTGTGGGGGAATCACAGACACAGACACCCGTCCCATCACCGTGTGGGGGAATCACAGACCCCCGTCCCATCACCGTGTTGGGTAATCACAGACACAGGCCCCCGTCCCGTCACCGTGTGGGGGAATCACAGACCCCCGTCAGCGTGTGGGGGAATCACGGACACAGACCCCCGTCCCATCACCGTGTGGGGGAATCACAGACCCCCGTCCCATCACCGTGTGGGGGAATCACAGACCCCTGTCCAACCACCGTGTGGGGGAAACACAGACCCCCGTCCCATCACCGTGTGGGGGAATCACAGACCCCCGTCCCGTCACCGTGTGGGGGAATCACAGACCCCCGTCCCATCACCGTGTGGGGGAATCACAGACACAGACCCCCGTCCCATCACCGTGTGGGGGAATCACAGACACCGTCCCATCACCGTGTGGGGGAATCACAGACCCCTGTCCAACCACCGTGTGGGGGAAACACAGACCCCCGTCCCATCACCGTGTGGGGGAATCACAGACCCCCGTCCCGTCACCGTGTGGGGGAATCACAGACCCCCGTCCCATCACCGTGTGGGGGAATCACAGACACAGACCCCCGTCCCATCACCGTGTGGGGGAATCACAGACCCCCGTCCCGTCACCATGTGGGGGAATCACAGACTCAGACCACCATCTCATCACCATGTGGGGGAATCACAGACCCCCGTCCCATCACCGTGTGGGGGAATCACAGACCCCCGTCCCGTCACCGTGTGGGGGAATCACAGTCCCCGTCCCGTCACCGTGTGGGGGAATTACAGACCCCCGTCCCGTCACCGTGTGGGGTAATCACAGACCCCCGTCCCATCACCGTGTGGGGGAATCACAGACCCCCGTCCCGTCACCGTGTGGTGGAATCACAGACCCCCGTCCCATCACCGTGTGGGGGAATTACAGACACAGACCCCCGTCCCGTCACCGTGTGGTGGAATCACAGACCCCCGTCCCATCACCGTGTGGGGTAATCACAGACCCCCGTCCCGTCACCGTGTGGGGGAATCACAGTCCCCGTCCCGTCACCGTGTGGGGGAATTACAGACCCCCGTCCCGTCACCGTGTGGGGGAATCACAGACACAGACCCCCGTCCCGTCACCGTGTGGGGGAATTACAGACACAGACCCCCGTCCCGTCACCGTGTGGTGGAATCACAGACCCCCGTCCCATCACCGTGTGGGGGAATTACAGACACAGACCCCCGTCCCGTCACCGTGTGGTGGAATCACAGACCCCCGTCCCGTCACCGTGTGGTGGAATCACAGACCCCCGTCCCATCACCGTGTGGGGGAATCACAGACCCCCGTCCCGTCACTGTGTGGGGGAATCGCAGACCCCCGTCCCATCACCGTGTGGGGGAATCACAGACCCCCGTCCCATCACCGTGTGGGGGAATCACAGACCCCCGTCCCGTCACCGTGTGGGGGGAATATTTAAATTTTTTTTTTAAAAATTCCAATTAAGGGGCAATTTAGCGCGGCCAACCCACCTACCCAGCACATCTTTGGCTTGTGGGGGTGACTCCCACGCAGGCACGGGGAGAATGTGCAAACTCCACACGGACAGTGACCCAGAGCCGGGATCGAACCCGGGACCTTGGCGGCATCAGGCAGCAGTGCTAACCGCTGCGCCACCGTGCCGCCCTGCGTGGGGTGAGGGGGGAATATGGACAGCATTCCCGAGACCGGCTCCTCGAATAGGACGACCAGTTGGAATCCAGTCCTCGTTGAAAGGTGATTGAAGGTCGTGGGACAGCTCAGGACGTGGGCAAGTGCCAGCGGCCCTCGCTGGGCTGGCACAGGCCTCTGGGAGGCAGCACTTACCTTGCGAGCTGTATACAGGGACAAGGAGATGGAACTGATGCTCATTACGATGATAGCCACTGCGTAAGGGTAATAGGCCTCCACAAACCACAGGATGACACTGAATGCCTGGAACGCGTAGAACGGATTCAAAATCTGTGGATAGAAAGTTGGCGGGTGTTAAAGAACATTTGACGTTATTCCGAAGGTGGCCAGAGAGGGGGGAAGGAAGGGTGGGGGTGGGGGGGTCTTCCCCCAGTGAGAGTCAGTGTGTGTGGGACCCGTAACCCAGTGAGAATCAGTGTGTGTGGGGCCCGTACCCCAGTGAGAGTCAGTGTGTGTGGGACCCGTACCCCAGTGAGAGTCAGTGTGTGTGGAACCTGTACCCCAGTCAGAGTGAGTGTGTGTGGGACCCGTACCCCAGTGAGAGTCAGTGTGTGTGGAACTGTACCCCAGTGAGAGTCAGTGTGTGTGGGACCCGTATCCCAGTGAGAGTCAGAGTGTGTGGGACCCGTACCCCACTGAGAGTCAGTGTGTGTGGGACCCGTACCCCAGTGAGAGTCAGTGTGTGTGGGACCCGTATCCCAGTGAGAGTCAGAGTGTGTGGGACCCGTACCCCACTGAGAGTCAGTGTGTGTGGGACCCGTACCCCAGTGAGAGTCAGTGTGTGTGGGACCCGTACCCCAGTGAGAGTCAGTGTGTGTGGAACTGTACCCCAGTGAGAGTCAGTGTGTGTGGAACCCGTACCCCAGTGAGAGTCAGTGTGTGTGGGACCCGTACCCCAGTGAGAGTCAGTGTGTGTGGGACCTGTACCCCAGTGAGAGTCAGAGTGTGTGGGACCCGTACCCCAGTGAGAGTCAGTGTGTGTGGGACCCGTACCCCAGTGAGAGTCAGTGTGTGTGGGACCGTACCCCAGTGAGAGTCAGTGTGTGTGGGACCCGTACCCCAGTGAGAGTCAGTGTGTGTGGGACCCGTACCCCAGTGAGAGTCAGTGCGTGTGGGACCCGTACCCCAGTGAGAGTCAGTGTGTGTGGGACCCGTACCCCAGGGAGAGTCAGTGTGTGTGGGACCCGTACCCCAGTGAGAGTCCGTGTGTGTGGGACCCGTACCCCAGTGAGAGTCAGTGTGTGTGGGACCCGTACCCCAGTGAGAGTCAGTGTGTGTGGGACCCCTACCCCAGTGAGAGTCAGTGTGTGTGGGACCCGTACCCCAGTGAGAGTCCGTGTGTGTGGGACCCGTACCCCAGTGAGAGTCAGTGTGTGTGGGACCCGTACCCCAGTGAGAGTCAGTGTGTGTGGGACCCGTACCCCAGTGAGAGTCAGTGTGTGTGGGACCCCATACCCCAGTGAGAGTCAGTGTGTGTGGAACCCGTACCCCAGTGAGAGACAGCGTGTGTGGGACCCGTACCCCAGTGAGAGTCAGTGTGTGTGGGACCCGTACCCCAGTGAGAGTCAGTGTGTGTGGGACCCGTACCCCAGTGAGAGTCAGTGCGTGTGGGACCCGTACCCCAGTGAGAGTCAGTGTGTGTGGGACCCGTACCCCAGTGAGAGTCAGTGTGTGTGGGACCGTACCCCAGTGAGAGTCAGTGTGTGTGGGACCCGTACCCCAGTGAGAGTCAGAGTGTGTGGGACCCGTACCCCAGTGAGAGTCAGTGTGTGTGGGACCCGTACCCCAGTGAGAGTCAGTGTGTGTGGGACCGTACCCCTGTGAGAGTCAGTGTGTGTGGGACCCGTACCCCAGTGAGAGTCAGAGTGTGTGGGACCCGTACCCCAGTGAGAGTCAGTGTGTGTGGGACCCGTACCCCAGTGAGAGTCAGTGTGTGTGGGACCGTACCCCAGTGAGAGTCAGTGTGTGTGGGACCCGTACCCCAGTGAGAGTCAGTGTGTGTGGGACCCAATACCCCAGTGAGAGTCAGTGTGTGTGGGACCCGTACCCCAGTGAGAGTCAGTGTGTGTGGGACCCGTACCCCAGTGAGAGTCAGTGCGTGTGGGACCCGTACCCCAGTGAGAGTCAGTGTGTGTGGGACCCGTACCCCAGGGAGAGTCAGTGTGTGTGGGACCCGTACCCCAGTGAGAGTCCGTGTGTGTGGGACCCGTACCCCAGTGAGAGTCAGTGTGTGTGGGACCCGTACCCCAGTGAGAGTCAGTGTGTGTGGGACCCCTACCCCAGTGAGAGTCAGTGTGTGTGGGACCCGTACCCCAGTGAGAGTCCGTGTGTGTGGGACCCGTACCCCAGTGAGAGTCAGTGTGTGTGGGACCCGTACCCCAGTGAGAGTCAGTGTGTGTGGGACCCGTACCCCAGTGAGAGTCAGTGTGTGTGGGACCCCATACCCCAGTGAGAGTCAGTGTGTGTGGAACCCGTACCCCAGTGAGAGACAGCGTGTGTGGGACCCGTACCCCAGTGAGAGTCAGTGTGTGTGGAACCCCATACCCCAGTGAGAGTCAGTGCGTGTGGGACCCGTACCCCAGTGAGAGTCAGTGTGTGTGGGACCCGTACCCCAGTGAGAGTCAGTGTGTGTGGGACCCGTACCCCAGTGAGAGTCAGTGTGTGTGGGACCCGTACCCCAGTGAGAGTCAGTGTGTGTGGGACCCGTACCCCAGTGAGAGTCAGTGCGTGTGGGACCCGTACCCCAGTGAGAGTCAGTGTGTGTGGGACCCGTACCCCAGTGAGAGTCAGTGTGTGTGGAACCCCATACCCCAGTGAGAGTCAGTGTGTGTGGGACCCGTACCCCAGTGAGAGTCAGTGTGTGTGGGACCCGTACCCCAGTGAGAGTCAGTGTGTGTGGGACCCGTACTCCAGTGAGAGTCAGTGTGTGTGGGACCCGTACCCCAGTGAGAGTCAGTGTGTGTGGAACCCCATACCCCAGTGAGAGTCAGTGTGTGTGGGACCCGTACCAAAGTGAGAGTCCGTGTGTGTGGGACCCGTACCCCAGTGAGAGTCAGTGCGTGTGGGACCCGTACCCCAGTGAGAGTCAGTGTGTGTGGGACCCGTACCCCAGTGAGAGTCAGTGTGTGTGGGACCCGTACCCCAGTGAGAGTCAGTGTGTGTGGGACCCGTACCCCAGTGAGAGTCAGTGTGTGTGGGACCCGTACCCCAGTGAGAGTCAGTGTGTGTGGGACACGTACCCCAGTGTGAGTCGGTGTGTGGGACCCGTAACCCAGTGAGAGTCAGTGTGTGTGGGACCCGTACCCCAGTGAGAGTCAGTGTGTGTGGAACCCCATACCCCAGTGAGAGTCAGTGTGTGTGGGACCCGTACCCCAGTGAGAGTCAGTGTGTGTGTGACCCGTACCCCAGTGAGAGTCAGTGTGTGTGGGACCCGTACCCCAGTGAGAGTCGGTGTGTGTGGGACCCGTACCCCAGTGAGAGTCGGTGTGTGTGGGACCCGTACCCCAGTGAGAGTCAGTGTGTGTGGAACCCGTACCCCAGTGAGAGTCAGTGTGTGTGGTACCCATACTCCAGTGAGAGTCAGTGTGTGTGGGACCCGTACCCCAGTGAGAGTCAGTGTGTGTGGGACCCGTACCCCAGTGAGAGTCAGTGTGTGTGGGACTCGTACCCCAGTGAGAGTCAGTGTGTGGGACCCGTACCCCAGTGAGAGTCAGTGTGTGTGGGACCCGTACCCCAGTGAGAGTCAGTGTGTGTGTGGGACCCGTACCCCAGTGAGAGTCAGTGTATGTGGGACCCGTACCCCAGTGAGAGTCAGTGTGTGTGGGACCTGTACCCCAGTGAGAGTCAGTGTGTGTGGGACTCGTACCCCAGTGAGAGTCAGTGTGTGTGGAACCCGTACCCCAGTGAGAGTCAGTGTGTGTGGGCCCCGTACCCCAGTGAGAGTCAGTGTGTGTGTGGGACCCGTACCCCAGTGAGAGTCAGTGTGTGTGGATCCCGTACCCCAGTGAGAGTCAGTGTGTGTGGGACCCGTACCCCAGTGAGAGTCAGTGTGTGTGGGACCCGTATCCCAGTGAGAGTCAGTGTGTGTGGGACCCGTACCCCAGTGAGATTCAGTGTGTGTGGGACCCGTACCCCAGTGAGAGTCGGTGTGTGTGGGACCCGTACCCCAGTGAGAGTCGGTGTGTGTGGGACCCGTACCCCAGTGAGAGTCAGTGTGTGTGGAGATCTGCAGCTCTACTGGAGTTAGATGCCTGGCTGGGATCTGGTAGACAAACACTCCGAGTTCACCCACCTCTTTCCCCAGGAGTTTCCAATAGGGTGGAACTTGGACTGCGATGATATTTGGTCCATAGATCAGTTTTCTGAGAGAAATGATTGAGAACAGGGTCAGCAACAACCTGAGAGGCAGTGGGCGGGAGGAATTTGTATCTTATTTTCCCCCCAACCTGTTTTGAGATTCCTGGTAAACCAATCCGTCGAGGTATTTCTTGTGGAGATCCGAGCAGGAGACGTTCTGTTCCAGACCCCTGTAAGGAAGAAAATCCCAGAATGAGTGGGAAGCAGAGAGTGGGGGTGGGGAGCACACAGAAAACTGGGAACACAATGTACGGGGGACATGGCTAATGGATTAAGGAGCGGAGGGCAGCTTGGAGTGGAGGGGCAGGGGGGAGAATGCGAGTTTCTAACCCCCTCCTGACACTTTGAGAATATGAGCACTGTGAACAATAATCTGGAATATTCCTGAAAAAAAGAGACGCACTATCAAAGTTTTTCATCTTGCACCCATCAGGACCGACGCAAATTCCAACGGCAGCAGCAATGTAAACCACATGAGAAGAGCTGATTGGCCGGCTCTGATTGGTCGAGGTGTGGACATGGAGATCGCAGCAGGCAACCATCGCCCAACTCCTGTTTCATTCAAAAAAAAAAAAAAAATTTGCACTCAGGATTGTTCAGCAAGTACTGTCCAATCACAGAATCCTGTCTAACCTGCCCACATCTGTTATATTTATTTGCTGCCGCAAAGAGAAACGGGAGGGAGGTGCCAAAACTCTGGATTCTTGTAAAAACATGATGAGAGGTTTATTAAGGGTGTTGCTAAGACAATCAAAGATAGTGACCTGCTCAAAGTACACACAAACGCTCTGATGTCATTGCAGATCTCGTGATGCAGAACCAGCAATAATGTATTCCCAGATACATATCACTCCTCCCTCTTTGCTTCATTAGTGCAATGACAACAATTACCATTTGTACAACAGCTCCCGGATATATTATTTCTGTACATGTATACAATTCAAGAAGACAGTGTTTTCCTTTTTGGTAGAATTCAGTGTTCTTGAACTCGCCTACGTCTGACCTCGGGAGCGCCCTCATTCCTTTCTGTAGATGGTGCTTCCCGAGTCGTTATTTCAGTGTCCGTCACTGTCGACATTGAAAAGTCCTCGGACATAGAATCTGGACTCGGCACCGTCTCCAGTCTCCGTTCCAAAGTGTGGGGGCGGGATTCTCCGACCCTCCACCCTTCACGGCGCGGGGGCGGAGAACTACCCAAAATAGGCCCCCACGCCGGCACGCGATTCTCCGGCGACCAGAGAATCCCGCCATTCGCCCGCGCGCGATCGATGCGGCGCCGGTCGGGGGCCGTTGGCACAGGCCCCCCGCCCCCCCGCGGCGATTCTCCGCGCTCGATGGGCAGAGTGCCCGCCGGCGATTCTCCGCGCTCGATGGGCAGAGTGCCCGCCGGCGATTCTCCGCGCTCGACGGGCAGAGTGCCCGCCAGCGATTCTCAGCGCTCGACGGGCAGAGTGCCCGCCGGCGATTCTCCGCGCTCGACGGGCAGAGTGCCCCCCCGGCGATTCTCCGCGCTCGACGGGCAGAGTGCCCGCCGGCGATTCTCCGCGCTCGACGGGCAGAGTGCCCCCCCGGCGATTCTCCGCGCTCGACGGGCAGAGTGCCCGCCGGGGATTCTCCGCGCTCGACGGGCAGAGTGCCCGCCGGCGATTCTGCGCGCTCGACGGGCAGAGTGTCCGCCGGCGATTCTCCGCGCTCGACGGGCAGAGTGCCCGCCGGCGATTCTGCGCGCTCGATGGGCAGAGTGCCCGCCGGCGATTCTCCGCGCTCGACGGGCAGAGTGCCCGCCGGCGATTCTGCGCGCTCGATGGGCAGAGTGCCCGCCGGCGATTCTCCGCGCTCGACGGGCAGAGTGCCCGCCGGCGATTCTCCGCGCTCGATGGGCAGAGTGCCCGCCGGCGATTCTCCGCGCTCGATGGGCAGAGTGCCCGCCGGCGATTCTGCGCGCTCGATGGGCAGAGTGCCCGCCGGCGATTCTCCGCACTCGACGGGCAGAGTGCCCGCCGGCGATTCTCCGCGCTCGACGGGCAGAGTGCCCGCCGGCGATTCTCCGCACTCGACGGGCAGAGTGCCCGCCGGCGATTCTCCGCGCTCGATGGGCAGAGTGCCCGCCGGCGATTCTCCGCGCTCGACGGGCAGAGTGCCCCCCCGGCGATTCTCCGCGCTCGACGGGCAGAGTGCCCGCCGGCGATTCTCCCCGCTCGAAGGGCAGAGTGCCCGCCGGCGATTCTCCGCGCTCGACGGGCAGAGTGCCCCCCCGGCGATTCTCCGCGCTCGACGGGCAGAGTGCCCGCCGGCGATTCTCCGCGCTCGACGGGCAGAGTGCCCGCCGGCGATTCTCCGCGCTCGACGGGCAGAGTGCCCGGCGGCGATTCTGCGCGCTCGATGGGCAGAGTGCCCGCCGGGGATTCTGCGCGCTCGATGGGCAGAGTGCCCGCCGGCGATTCTCCGCGCTCGATGGGCAGAGTGCCCGCTGGCGATTCTCCGCGCTCGACGGGCAGAGTGCCCGCCGGCGATTCTCCGCGCTCGATGGGCAGAGTGCCCGCCGGCGATTCTCCGCGCTCGATGGGCAGAGTGCCCGCCGGCGATTCTCCGCGCTCGACGGGCAGAGTGCCCGCCGGCGATTCTCCGCGCTCGACGGGCAGAGTGCCCGCCGGCGATTCTCCGCGCTCGATGGGCAGAGTGCCCGCCGGCGATTCTCCGCGCTCGATGGGCAGAGTGCCCGCCGGCGATTCTCCGCACTCGACGGGCAGAGTGCCCGCCGGCGATTCTCCGCGCTCGATGGGCAGAGTGCCCGCCGGCGATTCTCCACGCTCGACGGGCAGAGTGCCCCCCCGGCGATTCTCCGCGCTCGACGGGCAGAGTGCCCGCCGGCGATTCTCCGCGCTCGATGGGCAGAGTGCCCGCCGGCGATTCTCCGCGCTCGACGGGCAGAGTGCCCCCCCGGCGATTCTCCGCGCTCGACGGGCAGAGTGCCCGCCGGCGATTCTCCGCGCTCGACGGGCAGAGTGCCCGCCGGCGATTCTCCGCGCTCGACGGGCAGAGTGCCCGGCGGCGATTCTGCGCGCTCGATGGGCAGAGTGCCCGCCGGGGATTCTGCGCGCTCGATGGGCAGAGTGCCCGCCGGCGATTCTCCGCGCTCGATGGGCAGAGTGCCCGCTGGCGATTCTCCGCGCTCGACGGGCAGAGTGCCCGCCGGCGATTCTCCGCGCTCGACGGGCAGAGTGCCCGCCGGCGATTCTCCGCGCTCGATGGGCAGAGTGCCCGCCGGCGATTCTCCGCGCTCGATGGGCAGAGTGCCCGCCGGCGATTCTCCGCGCTCGACGGGCAGAGTGCCCCCCGGCGATTCTCCGCGCTCGATGGGCAGAGTGCCTGCCGGCGATTCTCTGCGCTCGATGGGCAGAGTGCCCGCCGGCGATTCTCCGCGCTCGATGGGCAGAGTGCCCGCCGGGGATTCTGCGCGCTCGATGGGCAGAGTGCCCGCCGGCGATTCTCCGCGCTCGACGGGCAGAGTGCCCGCCGGCGATTCTCCGCGCTCGACGGGCAGAGTGCCCGCCGGCGATTCTCCGCGCTCGATGGGCAGAGTGCCCGCCGGGGATTCTGCGCGCTCGATGGGCAGAGTGCCCGCCGGCGATTCTCCGCGCTCGATGGGCAGAGTGCCCGCCGGCAATTCTGCGCGCTCGACGGGCAGAGTGCCCGCCGGGGATTCTCCGCGCTCGATGGGCAGTGTGCCCGCCGGCGATTCTCCGCGCTCGATGGGCAGAGTGCCCGCCGGCGATTCTCCGCGCTCGACGGGCAGAGTGCCCGCCGGCGATTCTGCGCGCTCGATGGGCAGAGTGCCCGCCGGCGATTCGATTCTCCGCGCTCGACGGGCAGAGTGCCCGCCGGCGATTCTCCGCGCTCGACGGGCAGAGTGCCCGCCGGCGATTCTCCGCGCTCGACGGGCAGAGTGCCCGCCGGCGATTCTCCGCGCTCGACGGGCAGAGTGCCCGCCGGCGATTCTCCGCGCTCGACGGGCAGAGTGCCCGCCGGCGATTCTCCGCGCTCGACGGGCAGAGTGCCCGCCGGCGATTCTCCGCGCTCGATGGGCAGAGTGCCCGCCGGCGATTCTCCGCGCTCGATGGGCAGAGTGCCCGCCGGCGATTCTCCGCGCTCGACGGGCAGAGTGCCCGCCGGCGATTCTCCTCGCTCGACGGGCTGAGTGCCCGCCGGCGATTCTCCGCGCTCGATGGGCAGAGTGCCCGCCGGCGATTCTGCGCGCTCGATGGGCAGAGTGCCCGCCGGCGATTCTCCGCGCTCGACGGGCAGAGTGCCCGCCGGCGATTCTCCGCGCTCGACGGGCAGAGTGCCCGCCGGCGATTCTCCGCGCTCGACGGGCAGAGTGCCCGCCGGGGATTCTGCGCGCTCGATGGGCAGAGTGCCCGCCGGCGATTCTCCGCGCTCGATGGGCAGAGTGCCCGCCGGCGATTCTGCGCGCTCGATGGGCAGAGTGCCCGCCGGCGATTCTCCGCGCTCGATGGGCAGAGTGCCCGCCGGCGATTCTCCGCGCTCGACGGGCAGAGTGCCCGCCGGCGATTCTCCGCGCTCGATGGGCAGAGTGCCCGCCGGCGATTCTCCGCGCTCGACGGGCAGAGCGCCCCCCCGGCGATTCTCCGCGCTCGATGGGCAGAGTGCCCGCCGGTGATTCTCCGCGCTCGATGGGCAGAGTGCCCGCCGGCGATTCTCCGCGCTCGATGGGCAGAGTGCCCGCCGGCGATTCTCCGCGCTCGATGGGCAGAGTGCCCGCTGGCGATTCTCCGCGCTCGACGGGCAGAGTGCCCGCCGGCGATTCTGCGCGCTCGACGGGCAGAGTGCCCGCCGGCGATTCTCCGCGCTCGACGGGCAGAGTGCCCGCCGGCGATTCTCCGCGCTCGATGGGCAGAGTGCCTGCCGGCGATTCTCCGCGCTCGACGGGCAGAGTGCCCGCCGGCGATTCTCCGCGCTCGATGGGCAGAGTGCCCGCCGGCGATTCTCCGCGCTCGATGGGCAGAGTGCCCGCCGGCGATTCTCCGCGCTCGACGGGCAGAGTGCCCGCCGGCGATTCTCCGCGCTCGATGGGCAGAGTGCCCGCCGGCGATTCTGCGCGCTCGACGGGCAGAGTGCCCGCCGGCGATTCTCCGCGCTCGATGGGCAGAGTGCCCGCCGGCGATTCTCCGCGCTCGATGGGCAGAGTGCCCACCGGCGATTCTCCGCGCTCGATGGGCAGAGTGCCCGCCGGCGATTCTCCGCGCTCGATGGGGAGAGTGCCCGCCGGCGATTCTCCGCGCTCGACGGGCAGAGTGCCCGCCGGCGATTCTCCGCGCTCGACGGGCAGAGTGCCCGCCGGGGATTCTCCGCGCTCGACGGGCAGAGTGCCCGCCGGCGATTCTCCGCGCTCGATGGGCAGAGTGCCCGCCGGCGATTCTGCGCGCTCGACGGGCAGAGTGCCCGCCGGCGATTCTCCGCGCTCGACGGGCAGAGTGCCCGCCGGCGATTCTCCGCGCTCGACGGGCAGAGTGCCCGCCGGCGATTCTCCGCGCTCGACGGGCAGAGTGCCCGCCGGCGATTCTCCGCGCTCGATGGGCAGAGTGCCCGCCGGCGATTCTCCGCGCTCGACGGGCAGAGTGCTCGCCGGCGATTCTCCGCGCTCGACGGGCAGAGTGCCCGCCGGCGATTCTCCGCGCTCGATGGGCAGAGTGCCCGCCGGCGATTCTCCGCGCTCGATGGGCAGAGTGCCCGCCGGCGATTCTCCGCGCTCGACGGGCAGAGTGCCCGCCGGCGATTCTCCGCGCTCGATGGGCAGAGTGCCCGCCGGCGATTCTCCGCGCTCGATGGGCAGAGTGCCCGCCGGCGATTCTGTGCGCTCGATGGGCAGAGTGCCCGCCGGCGATTCTCCGCGCTCGATGGGCAGAGTGACCGCCGGCGATTCTCCGCGCTCGATGGGCAGAGTGCCCGCCGGCGATTCTCCGCGCTCGATGGGCAGAGTGCCCGCCGGCGATTCTCCGCGCTCGACGGGCAGAGTGCCCGCCGGCGATTCTCCGCGCTCGATGGGCAGAGTGCCCGCCGGCGATTCTCCGCGCTCGATGGGCAGAGTGCCCACCGGCGATTCTCCGCGCTCGACGGGCAGAGTGCCCGCCGGCGATTCTCCGCGCTCGACGGGCAGAGTGCCCGCCGGCGATTCTCCGCGCTCGATGGGCAGAGTGCCCGCCGGCGATTCTCCGCGCTCGACGGGCAGAGTGCCCGCCGGCGATTCTCCGCGCTCGACGGGCAGAGTGCCCGCCAGCGATTCTCCGCGCTCGACGGGCAGAGTGCCCGCCGGCGATTCTCCGCACTCGACGGGCAGAGTGCCCGCCGGCGATTCTCCGCGCTCGATGGGCAGAGTGCCCACCGGCGATTCTCCGCGCTCGATGGGCAGAGTGCCCGCCGGCGATTCTCCGCGCTCGACGGGGAGAGTGCCCGCCGGCGATTCTCCGCGCTCGACGGGCAGAGTGCCCGCCGGCGATTCTCCGCGCTCGACGGGCAGAGTGCCCGCCGGGGATTCTCCGCGCTCGACGGGCAGAGTGCCCGCCGGCGATTCTCCGCGCTCGACGGGCAGAGTGCCCGCCGGCGATTCTGCGCGCTCGACGGGCAGAGTGCCCGCCGGCGATTCTCCGCGCTCGACGGGCAGAGTGCCCGCCGGCGATTCTCCGCGCTCGACGGGCAGAGTGCCCGCCGGCGATTCTCCACGCTCGACGGGCAGAGTGCCCGCCGGCGATTCTCCGCGCTCGACGGGCAGAGTGCCCGCCGGCGATTCTCCGCGCTCGACGGGCAGAGTGCTCGCCGGCGATTCTCCGCGCTCGACGGGCAGAGTGCCCGCCGGCGATTCTCCGCGCTCGACGGGCAGAGTGCCCGCCGGCGATTCTCCGCGCTCGATGGGCAGAGTGCCCGCCGGCGATTCTACGCGCTCGACGGGCAGAGTGCCCGCCGGCGATTCTCCGCGCTCGATGGGCAGAGTGCCCGCCGGCGATTCTCCGCGCTCGATGGGCAGAGTGCCCGCCGGCGATTCTGTGCGCTCGATGGGCAGAGTGCCCGCCGGCGATTCTCCGCGCTCGATGGGCAGAGTGCCCGCCGGCGATTCTCCGCGCTCGATGGGCAGAGTGACCGCCGGCGATTCTCCGCGCTCGATGGGCAGAGTGCCCGCCGGCGATTCTCCGCGCTCGATGGGCAGAGTGCCCGCCGGCGATTCTCCGCGCTCGATGGGCAGAGTGCCCGCCGGCGATTCTCCGCGCTCGATGGGCAGAGTGCCCGCTGGCGATTCTCCGCGCTCGATGGGCAGAGTGCCCGCCGGCGATTCTCCGCGCTCGACGGGCAGAGTGCCCGCCGGCGATTCTCCGCGCTCGACGGGCAGAGTGCCCGCCGGCGATTCTCCGCGCTCGATGGGCAGAGTGCCCGCCGGCGATTCTCCGCGCTCGATGGGCAGAGTGCCCGCCGGCGATTCTCCGCGCTCGACGGGCAGAGTGCCCGCCGGCGATTCTCCGCGCTCGACGGGCAGAGTGCCCGCCGGCGATTCTCCGCGCTCGACGGGCAGAGTGCCCGCCAGCGATTCTCCGCGCTCGACGGGCAGAGTGCCCGCCGGCGATTCTCCGCACTCGACGGGCAGAGTGCCCGCCGGCGATTCTCCGCGCTCGATGGGCAGAGTGCCCCCCCGGCGATTCTCCGCGCTCGATGGGCCAAGTGCCCGCCGGCGATTCTCCGCGCTCGATGGGCAGAGTGCCCGCCGGCGATTCTCCGCGCTCGACGGGCAGAGTGCCCGCCGGCGATTCTCCGCGCTAGATGGGCAGAGTGCCCGCCGGCGATTCTGCGCGCTCGATGGGCAGAGTGCCCGCCGGCGATTCTCCGCACTCGATGGGCAGAGTGCCCACCGGGGATTCTGCGCGCTCGATGGGCAGAGTGCCTGCCGGCGATTCTCCGCGCCCGACGGGCAGAGTGCCCGCCGGCGATTCTCCGCGCTCGATGGGCAGAGTGCCCGCCGGCGATTCTCCGCACTCGACGGGCAGAGTGCCCGCCGGCGATTCTCCGCGCTCGATGGGCAGAGTGCCCGCCGGGGATTCTGCGCGCTCGATGGGCAGAGTGCCCGCCGGCGATTCTCCGCACTCGACGGGCAGAGTGCCCGCCGGCAATTCTGCGCGCTCGATGGGCAGAGTGCCCGCCGGCGATTCTCCGCGCTCGACGGGCAGAGTGCCCGCCGGCGATTCTCCGCGCTCGACGGGCAGAGTGCCCGCCGGCGATTCTCCACGCTCGACGGGCAGAGTGCCCGCCGGGGATTCTGCGCGCTCGATGGGCAGAGTGCCCGCCGGCGATTCTCCGCGCTCGACGGGCAGAGTGCCCGCCGGCGATTCTCCGCGCTCGATGGGCAGAGTGCCCGCCGGCGATTCTCCGCGCTCGACGGGCAGAGTGCCTGCCGGCGATTCTCCGCGCTCGACGGGCAGAGTGCCTGCCGGCGATTCTCCACGCTCGATGGGCAGAGTGCCCGCCGGCGATTCTGCGCGCTCGACGGGCAGAGTGCCCGCCGGCGATTCTCCGCGCTCGATGGACAGAGTGCCCGCCGGCGATTCTGCGCGCTCGATGGGCAGAGTGCCCGCCGGCGATTCTCCGCGCTCGATGGGCAGAGTGCCCGCCGGCGATTCTCCGCGCTCGATGGGCAGAGTGCCCGCCGGCGATTCTCCGCGCTCGATGGGCAGAGTGCCCGCCGGCGATTCTCCGCGCTCGACGGGCAGAGTGCCCGCCGGCGATTCTCCGCGCTCGATGGGCAGAGTGCCCGCCGGCGATTCTCCGCGCTCGACGGGCAGAGTGCCTGCCGGCGATTCTCCACGCTCGATGGGCAGAGTGCCCGCCGGCGATTCTGCGCGCTCGACGGGCAGAGTGCCCGCCGGCGATTCTCCGCGCTCGATGGGCAGAGTGCCCGCCGGCGATTCTCCGCGCTCGATGGGCAGAGTGCCTGCCGGCGATTCTCCGCGCTCGACGGGCAGAGTGCCCGCCGGCGATTCTGCGCGCTCGACGGGCAGAGTGCCCGCCGGCGATTCTCCGCGCTCGATGGGCAGAGTGCCCGCCGGCGATTCTCCGCGCTCGACGGGCAGAGTGCCCGCCGGCGATTCTCCGCGCTCGACGGGCAGAGTGCCCGCCGGCGATTCTCCGCGCTCGACGGGCAGAGTGCCTGCCGGCGATTCTCCGCGCTCGACGGGCAGAGTGCCCGCCGGCGATTCTCCGCGCTCGATGGGCAGAGTGCCCGCCGGCGATTCTCCGCGCTCGATGGGCAGAGTGCCCGCCGGCGATTCTCCGCGCTCGACGGGCAGAGTGCCCGCCGGCGATTCTCCGCGCTCGATGGGCAGAGTGCCCGCCGGCGATTCTGCGCGCTCGATGGGCAGAGTGCCCGCCGGCGATTCTCCGCGCTCGACGGGCAGAGTGCCCGCCGGCGATTCTCCGCGCTCGATGGGCAGAGTGCCCGCCGGCGATTCTCCGCGCTCGATGGGCAGAGTGCCCGCCGGCGATTCTCCGCGCTCGACGGGCAGAGTGCCTGCCGGCGATTCTCCGCGCTCGACGGGCAGAGCGCCCCCCCGGCGATTCTCCGCGCTCGATGGGCAGAGTGCCCGCCGGCGATTCTCCACGCTCGATGGGCAGAGTGCCCGCCGGCGATTCTCCGCGCTCGATGGGCAGAGTGCCCGCCGGCGATTCTGCGCGCTCGATGGGCAGAGTGCCCGCCGGCGATTCTCCGCGCTCGACGGGCAGAGTGCCCGCCGGCGATTCTGCGCGCTCGATGGGCAGAGTGCCCGCCGGCGATTCTCCGCGCTCGATGGGCAGAGTGCCCGCCGGCGATTCTCCGCGCTCGATGGGCAGAGTGCCCGCCGGCGATTCTCCGCGCTCGATGGGCAGAGTGCCCGCCGGCGATTCTCCGCGCTCGACGGGCAGAGTGCCCGCCGGCGATTCTCCGCGCTCGATGGGCAGAGTGCCCGCCGGGGATTCTCCGCGCTCGATGGACAGAGTGCCCGCCGGCGATTCTCCGCGCTCGACGGGCAGAGTGCCCGCCGGCGATTCTGCGCGCTCGATGGGCAGAGTGCCCGCCGGCGATTCTGCGCGCTCGACGGGCAGAGTGCCCGCCGGCGATTCTCCGCGCTCGATGGACAGAGTGCCCGCCGGCGATTCTGCGCGCTCGATGGGCAGAGTGCCCGCCGGCGATTCTCCGCGCTCGATGGGCAGAGTGCCCGCCGGCGATTCTCCGCGCTCGATGGGCAGAGTGCCCGCCGGCGATTCTCCGCGCTCGATGGGCAGAGTGCCCGCCGGCGATTCTCCGCGCTCGACGGGCAGAGTGCCCGCCGGCGATTCTCCGCGCTCGATGGGCAGAGTGCCCGCCGGCGATTCTCCGCGCTCGACGGGCAGAGTGCCTGCCGGCGATTCTCCACGCTCGATGGGCAGAGTGCCCGCCGGCGATTCTGCGCGCTCGACGGGCAGAGTGCCCGCCGGCGATTCTCCGCGCTCGATGGGCAGAGTGCCCGCCGGCGATTCTCCGCGCTCGATGGGCAGAGTGCCTGCCGGCGATTCTCCGCGCTCGACGGGCAGAGTGCCCGCCGGCGATTCTGCGCGCTCGACGGGCAGAGTGCCCGCCGGCGATTCTCCGCGCTCGATGGGCAGAGTGCCCGCCGGCGATTCTCCGCGCTCGACGGGCAGAGTGCCCGCCGGCGATTCTCCGCGCTCGACGGGCAGAGTGCCCGCCGGCGATTCTCCGCGCTCGACGGGCAGAGTGCCCGCCGGCGATTCTCCGCGCTCGACGGGCAGAGTGCCCGCCGGCGATTCTCCGCGCTCGACGGGCAGAGTGCCCGCCGGTGATTCTCCGCGCTCGACGGGCAGAGTGCCCGCCGGCGATTCTCCACGCTCGACGGGCAGAGCGCCCCCCCGGCGATTCTCCGCGCTCGACGGGCAGAGTGCCCGCCGGCGATTCTCCGCGCTCGACGGGCAGAGTGCCCGCCGGCGATTCTCCGCGCTCGATGGGCAGAGTGCCCGCCGGCGATTCTCCGCGCTCGATGGGCAGAGTTC
Source organism: Scyliorhinus torazame (assembly GCF_047496885.1). NCBI lineage: Eukaryota > Metazoa > Chordata > Chondrichthyes > Carcharhiniformes > Scyliorhinidae > Scyliorhinus > Scyliorhinus torazame. Next base: position 7,510,294 of record NC_092737.1, read on the forward strand.
CCGCCGGCGATTCTCCGCGCTCGATGGGCAGAGTGACCGCCGGCGATTCTGCGCGCTCGATGGGCAGAGTGCCCGCCGGCGATTCTCCGCGCTCGACGGGCAGAGTGCCCGCCGGCGATTCTCCGCGCTCGACGGGCAGAGTGCCCGCCGGCGATTCTCCGCGCTCGACGGGCAGAGCGCCCCCCCGGCGATTCTCCGCGCTCGACGGGCAGAGTGCCCGCCGGCGATTCTCCGCGCTCGATGGGCAGAGTGCCCGCCGGGGATTCTGCGCGCTCGATGGGCAGAGTGCCCGCCGGCGATTCTCCGCGCCCGACGGGCAGAGTGCCCGCCGGCGATTCTCCGCGCTCGACGGGCAGAGTGCCCGCCGGCGATTCTCCGCGCTCGATGGGCAGAGTGCCCGCCGGCGATTCTCCGCGCTCGATGGGCAGAGTGCCCGCCGGCGATTCTCCGCGCTCGATGGGCAGAGTGCCCGCCGGCGATTCTCCGCGCTCGATGGGCAGAGTGCCCGCCGGCGATTCTCCGCGCTCGATGGGCAGAGTGCCCGCCGGCGATTCTGCGCGCTCGATGGGCAGAGTGCCCGCCGGCGATTCTCCGCGCTCGACGGGCAGAGTGCCCGCCGGCGATTCTCCGCGCTCGATGGGCAGAGTGCCCGCCGGCGATTCTCCGCGCTCGATGGGCAGAGTGCCCGCCGGCGATTCTCCGCGCTCGATGGGCAGAGTGCCCGCCGGCGATTCTCCGCGCTCGATGGGCAGAGTGCCCGCCGGCGATTCTCCGCGCTCGATGGGCAGAGTGCCCGCCGGCGATTCTCCGCGCTCGATGGGCAGAGTGCCCGCCGGCGATTCTCCGCGCTCGACGGGCAGAGTGCCCGCCGGCGATTCTCCGCGCTCGACGGGCAGAGTGCCCGCCGGCGATTCTCCGCGCTTGACGGGCAGAGTGCCCGCCGGAGATTCTCCGCGCTCGACGGGCAGAGTGCCCGCCGGCGATTCTCCGCGCTCGATGGGCAGAGTGCCCGCCGGCGATTCTCCGCGCTCGATGGGCAGAGTGCCCGCCGGCGATTCTCCGCGCTCGATGGGCAGAGTGACCGCCGGCGATTCTCCGCGCTCGATGGGCAGAGTGCCCGCCGGCGATTCTCCGCGCTCGATGGGCAGAGTGCCCGCCGGCGATTCTCCGCGCTCGACGGGCAGAGTGCCCGCCGGCGATTCTGCGCGCTCGATGGGCAGAGTGCCCGCCGGCGATTCTCCGCGCTCGACGGGCAGAGTGCCCGCCGGCGATTCTCCGCGCTCGATGGGCAGAGTGCCCGCCGGCGATTCTCCGCGCTCGATGGGCAGAGTGCCCGCCGGCGATTCTCCGCGCTCGACGGGCAGAGTGCCCGCCGGCGATTCTGCGCGCTCGACGGGCAGAGTGCCCGCCGGCGATTCTCCGCGCTCGACGGGCAGAGTGCCCGCCGGCGATTCTCCGCGCTCGACGGGCAGAGTGCCTGCCGGCGATTCTCCGCGCTCGACGGGCAGAGTGCCCGCCGGCGATTCTCCGCGCTCGATGGGCAGAGTGCCCGCCGGCGATTCTCCGCGCTCGATGGGCAGAGTGCCCGCCGGCGATTCTCCGCGCTCGACGGGCAGAGTGCCCGCCGGCGATTCTCCGCGCTCGATGGGCAGAGTGCCCGCCGGCGATTCTGCGCGCTCGATGGGCAGAGTGCCCGCCGGCGATTCTCCGCGCTCGACGGGCAGAGTGCCCGCCGGCGATTCTCCGCGCTCGATGGGCAGAGTGCCCGCCGGCGATTCTCCGCGCTCGATGGGCAGAGTGCCCGCCGGCGATTCTCCGCGCTCGACGGGCAGAGTGCCTGCCGGCGATTCTCCGCGCTCGACGGGCAGAGCGCCCCCCCGGCGATTCTCCGCGCTCGATGGGCAGAGTGCCCGCCGGCGATTCTCCACGCTCGATGGGCAGAGTGCCCGCCGGCGATTCTCCGCGCTCGATGGGCAGAGTGCCCGCCGGCGATTCTGCGCGCTCGATGGGCAGAGTGCCCGCCGGCGATTCTCCGCGCTCGACGGGCAGAGTGCCCGCCGGCGATTCTGCGCGCTCGATGGGCAGAGTGCCCGCCGGCGATTCTCCGCGCTCGACGGGCAGAGTGCCCGCCGGCGATTCTCCGCGCTCGATGGGCAGAGTGCCCGCCGGCGATTCTGCGCGCTCGATGGGCAGAGTGCCCGCCGGCGATTCTCCGCGCTCGACGGGCAGAGTGCCCGCCGGCGATTCTCCGCGCTCGATGGGCAGAGTGCCCGCCGGCGATTCTCCGCGCTCGATGGGCAGAGTGCCCGCCGGCGATTCTCCGCGCTCGATGGGCAGAGTGCCCGCCGGCGATTCTCCGCGCTCGATGGGCAGAGTGCCCGCCGGCGATTCTCCGCGCTCGATGGGCAGAGTGCCCGCCGGCGATTCTCCGCGCTCGATGGGCAGAGTGCCCGCCGGCGATTCTCCGCGCTCGACGGGCAGAGTGCCCGCCGGCGATTCTCCGCGCTCGACGGGCAGAGTGCCCGCCGGCGATTCTCCGCGCTTGACGGGCAGAGTGCCCGCCGGAGATTCTCCGCGCTCGACGGGCAGAGTGCCCGCCGGCGATTCTCCGCGCTCGATGGGCAGAGTGCCCGCCGGCGATTCTCCGCGCTCGATGGGCAGAGTGCCCGCCGGCGATTCTCCGCGCTCGATGGGCAGAGTGACCGCCGGCGATTCTCCGCGCTCGATGGGCAGAGTGCCCGCCGGCGATTCTCCGCGCTCGATGGGCAGAGTGCCCGCCGGCGATTCTCCGCGCTCGACGGGCAGAGTGCCCGCCGGCGATTCTGCGCGCTCGATGGGCAGAGTGCCCGCCGGCGATTCTCCGCGCTCGACGGGCAGAGTGCCCGCCGGCGATTCTCCGCGCTCGATGGGCAGAGTGCCCGCCGGCGATTCTCCGCGCTCGATGGGCAGAGTGCCCGCCGGCGATTCTCCGCGCTCGACGGGCAGAGTGCCCGCCGGCGATTCTGCGCGCTCGACGGGCAGAGTGCCCGCCGGCGATTCTCCGCGCTCGACGGGCAGAGTGCCCGCCGGCGATTCTCCGCGCTCGACGGGCAGAGTGCCTGCCGGCGATTCTCCGCGCTCGACGGGCAGAGTGCCCGCCGGCGATTCTCCGCGCTCGATGGGCAGAGTGCCCGCCGGCGATTCTCCGCGCTCGATGGGCAGAGTGCCCGCCGGCGATTCTCCGCGCTCGACGGGCAGAGTGCCCGCCGGCGATTCTGCGCGCTCGATGGGCAGAGTGCCCGCCGGCGATTCTCCGCGCTCGACGGGCAGAGTGCCCGCCGGCGATTCTCCGCGCTCGATGGGCAGAGTGCCCGCCGGCGATTCTCCGCGCTCGATGGGCAGAGTGCCCGCCGGCGATTCTCCGCGCTCGACGGGCAGAGTGCCTGCCGGCGATTCTCCGCGCTCGACGGGCAGAGCGCCCCCCCGGCGATTCTCCGCGCTCGATGGGCAGAGTGCCCGCCGGCGATTCTCCACGCTCGATGGGCAGAGTGCCCGCCGGCGATTCTCCGCGCTCGATGGGCAGAGTGCCCGCCGGCGATTCTGCGCGCTCGATGGGCAGAGTGCCCGCCGGCGATTCTCCGCGCTCGACGGGCAGAGTGCCCGCCGGCGATTCTGCGCGCTCGATGGGCAGAGTGCCCGCCGGCGATTCTCCGCGCTCGATGGGCAGAGTGCCCGCCGGCGATTCTCCGCGCTCGATGGGCAGAGTGCCCGCCGGCGATTCTCCGCGCTCGATGGGCAGAGTGCCCGCCGGCGATTCTCCGCGCTCGACGGGCAGAGTGCCCGCCGGCGATTCTCCGCGCTCGATGGGCAGAGTGCCCGCCGGGGATTCTCCGCGCTCGATGGACAGAGTGCCCGCCGGCGATTCTCCGCGCTCGACGGGCAGAGTGCCCGCCGGCGATTCTGCGCGCTCGATGGGCAGAGTGCCCGCCGGCGATTCTGCGCGCTCGACGGGCAGAGTGCCCGCCGGCGATTCTCCGCGCTCGATGGACAGAGTGCCCGCCGGCGATTCTGCGCGCTCGATGGGCAGAGTGCCCGCCGGCGATTCTCCGCGCTCGATGGGCAGAGTGCCCGCCGGCGATTCTCCGCGCTCGATGGGCAGAGTGCCCGCCGGCGATTCTCCGCGCTCGATGGGCAGAGTGCCCGCCGGCGATTCTCCGCGCTCGACGGGCAGAGTGCCCGCCGGCGATTCTCCGCGCTCGATGGGCAGAGTGCCCGCCGGCGATTCTCCGCGCTCGACGGGCAGAGTGCCTGCCGGCGATTCTCCACGCTCGATGGGCAGAGTGCCCGCCGGCGATTCTGCGCGCTCGACGGGCAGAGTGCCCGCCGGCGATTCTCCGCGCTCGATGGGCAGAGTGCCCGCCGGCGATTCTCCGCGCTCGATGGGCAGAGTGCCTGCCGGCGATTCTCCGCGCTCGACGGGCAGAGTGCCCGCCGGCGATTCTGCGCGCTCGACGGGCAGAGTGCCCGCCGGCGATTCTCCGCGCTCGATGGGCAGAGTGCCCGCCGGCGATTCTCCGCGCTCGACGGGCAGAGTGCCCGCCGGCGATTCTCCGCGCTCGACGGGCAGAGTGCCCGCCGGCGATTCTCCGCGCTCGACGGGCAGAGTGCCCGCCGGCGATTCTCCGCGCTCGACGGGCAGAGTGCCCGCCGGCGATTCTCCGCGCTCGACGGGCAGAGTGCCCGCCGGCGATTCTCCGCGCTCGATGGGCAGAGTGCCCGCCGGCGATTCTGCACGCTCGATGGGCAGAGTGCCCCCCCGGCGATTCTCCGCGCTCGACGGGCAGAGTGCCCGCCGGCGATTCTCCGCGCTCGATGGGCAGAGTGCCCGCCGGCGATTATCCGCGCTCGACGGGCAGAGTGCCCGCCGGCGATTCTCCGCGCTCGACGGGCAGAGTGCCCGCCGGCGATTCTCCGCGCTCGACGGGCAGAGTGCCCGCCGGTGATTCTCCGCGCTCGACGGGCAGAGTGCCCGCCGGCGATTCTCCACGCTCGACGGGCAGAGCGCCCCCCCGGCGATTCTCCGCGCTCGACGGGCAGAGTGCCCGCCGGCGATTCTCCGCGCTCGACGGGCAGAGTGCCCGCCGGCGATTCTCCGCGCTCGATGGGCAGAGTGCCCGCCGGCGATTCTCCGCGCTCGATGGGCAGAGTTCCCGCCGGCGATTCTCCGCGCTCGATGGGCAGAGTGCCCGCCGGCGATTCTGCGCGCTCGATGGGCAGAGTGCCCGCCGGCGATTCTCCGCGCTCGACGGGCAGAGTGCCCGCCGGCGATTCTCCGCGCTCGACGGGCAGAGTGCCCGCCGGCGATTCTCCGCGCTCGACGGGCAGAGCGCCCCCCCGGCGATTCTCCGCGCTCGACGGGCAGAGTGCCCGCCGGCGATTCTCCGCGCTCGATGGGCAGAGTGCCCGCCGGGGATTCTGCGCGCTCGATGGGCAGAGTGCCCGCCGGCGATTCTCCGCGCCCGACGGGCAGAGTGCCCGCCGGCGATTCTCCGCGCTCGATGGGCAGAGTGCCCGCCGGCGATTCTCCGCGCTCGATGGGCAGAGTGCCCGCCGGCGATTCTCCGCGCTCGATGGGCAGAGTGCCCGCCGGCGATTCTCCGCGCTCGATGGGCAGAGTGCCCGCCGGCGATTCTCCGCGCTCGATGGGCAGAGTGCCCGCCGGCGATTCTCCGCGCTCGATGGGCAGAGTGCCCGCCGGCGATTCTGCGCGCTCGATGGGCAGAGTGCCCGCCGGCGATTCTCCGCGCTCGACGGGCAGAGTGCCCGCCGGCGATTCTCCGCGCTCGATGGGCAGAGTGCCCGCCGGCGATTCTCCGCGCTCGATGGGCAGAGTGCCCGCCGGCGATTCTCCGCGCTCGATGGGCAGAGTGCCCGCCGGCGATTCTCCGCGCTCGATGGGCAGAGTGCCCGCCGGCGATTCTCCGCGCTCGATGGGCAGAGTGCCCGCCGGCGATTCTCCGCGCTCGATGGGCAGAGTGCCCGCCGGCGATTCTCCGCGCTCGACGGGCAGAGTGCCCGCCGGCGATTCTCCGCGCTCGACGGGCAGAGTGCCCGCCGGCGATTCTCCGCGCTCGATGGACAGAGTGCCCGCCGGCGATTCTCCGCGCTCGACGGGCAGAGTGCCCGCCGGCGATTCTGCGCGCTCGATGGGCAGAGTGCCCGCCGGCGATTCTGCGCGCTCGACGGGCAGAGTGCCCGCCGGCGATTCTCCGCGCTCGATGGACAGAGTGCCCGCCGGCGATTCTGCGCACTCGATGGGCAGAGTGCCCGCCGGCGATTCTCCGCGCTCGATGGGCAGAGTGCCCGCCGGCGATTCTCCGCGCTCGATGGGCAGAGTGCCCGCCGGCGATTCTCCGCGCTCGATGGGCAGAGTGCCCGCCGGCGATTCTCCGCGCTCGACGGGCAGAGTGCCCGCCGGCGATTCTCCGCGCTCGATGGGCAGAGTGCCCGCCGGCGATTCTCCGCGCTCGACGGGCAGAGTGCCTGCCGGCGATTCTCCACGCTCGATGGGCAGAGTGCCGCCGGCGATTCTGCGCGCTCGACGGGCAGAGTGCCCGCCGGCGATTCTCCGCGCTCGATGGGCAGAGTGCCCGCCGGCGATTCTCCGCGCTCGATGGGCAGAGTGCCTGCCGGCGATTCTCCGCGCTCGACGGGCAGAGTGCCCGCCGGCGATTCTGCGCGCTCGACGGGCAGAGTGCCCGCCGGCGATTCTCCGCGCTCGATGGGCAGAGTGCCCGCCGGCGATTCTCCGCGCTCGACGGGCAGAGTGCCCGCCGGCGATTCTCCGCGCTCGACGGGCAGAGTGCCCGCCGGCGATTCTCCGCGCTCGACGGGCAGAGTGCCCGCCGGCGATTCTCCGCGCTCGACGGGCAGAGTGCCCGCCGGCGATTCTCCGCGCTCGACGGGCAGAGTGCCCGCCGGCGATTCTCCGCGCTCGATGGGCAGAGTGCCCGCCGGCGATTCTGCACGCTCGATGGGCAGAGTGCCCCCCCGGCGATTCTCCGCGCTCGACGGGCAGAGTGCCCGCCGGCGATTCTCCGCGCTCGATGGGCAGAGTGCCCGCCGGCGATTCTCCGCGCTCGACGGGCAGAGTGCCCGCCGGCGATTCTCCGCGCTCGACGGGCAGAGTGCCCGCCGGCGATTCTCCGCGCTCGACGGGCAGAGTGCCCGCCGGTGATTCTCCGCGCTCGACGGGCAGAGTGCCCGCCGGCGATTCTCCACGCTCGACGGGCAGAGCGCCCCCCCGGCGATTCTCCGCGCTCGACGGGCAGAGTGCCCGCCGGCGATTCTCCGCGCTCGACGGGCAGAGTGCCCGCCGGCGATTCTCCGCGCTCGATGGGCAGAGTGCCCGCCGGCGATTCTCCGCGCTCGATGGGCAGAGTTCCCGCCGGCGATTCTCCGCGCTCGATGGGCAGAGTGCCCGCCGGCGATTCTGCGCGCTCGATGGGCAGAGTGCCCGCCGGCGATTCTCCGCGCTCGACGGGCAGAGTGCCCGCCGGCGATTCTCCGCGCTCGACGGGCAGAGTGCCCGCCGGCGATTCTCCGCGCTCGACGGGCAGAGCGCCCCCCCGGCGATTCTCCGCGCTCGACGGGCAGAGTGCCCGCCGGCGATTCTCCGCGCTCGATGGGCAGAGTGCCCGCCGGGGATTCTGCGCGCTCGATGGGCAGAGTGCCCGCCGGCGATTCTCCGCGCCCGACGGGCAGAGTGCCCGCCGGCGATTCTCCGCGCTCGATGGGCAGAGTGCCCGCCGGCGATTCTCCGCGCTCGATGGGCAGAGTGCCCGCCGGCGATTCTCCGCGCTCGATGGGCAGAGTGCCCGCCGGCGATTCTCCGCGCTCGATGGGCAGAGTGCCCGCCGGCGATTCTCCGCGCTCGATGGGCAGAGTGCCCGCCGGCGATTCTCCGCGCTCGATGGGCAGAGTGCCCGCCGGCGATTCTGCGCGCTCGATGGGCAGAGTGCCCGCCGGCGATTCTCCGCGCTCGACGGGCAGAGTGCCCGCCGGCGATTCTCCGCGCTCGATGGGCAGAGTGCCCGCCGGCGATTCTCCGCGCTCGATGGGCAGAGTGCCCGCCGGCGATTCTCCGCGCTCGATGGGCAGAGTGCCCGCCGGCGATTCTCCGCGCTCGATGGGCAGAGTGCCCGCCGGCGATTCTCCGCGCTCGATGGGCAGAGTGCCCGCCGGCGATTCTCCGCGCTCGATGGGCAGAGTGCCCGCCGGCGATTCTCCGCGCTCGACGGGCAGAGTGCCCGCCGGCGATTCTCCGCGCTCGACGGGCAGAGTGCCCGCCGGCGATTCTCCGCGCTTGACGGGCAGAGTGCCCGCCGGAGATTCTCCGCGCTTGACGGGCAGAGTGCCCGCCGGAGATTCTCCGCGCTCGACGGGCAGAGTGCCCGCCGGCGATTCTCCGCGCTCGATGGGCAGAGTGCCCGCCGGCGATTCTCCGCGCTCGATGGGCAGAGTGCCCGCCGGCGATTCTCCGCGCTCGATGGGCAGAGTGACCGCCGGCGATTCTCCGCGCTCGATGGGCAGAGTGCCCGCCGGCGATTCTCCGCGCTCGATGGGCAGAGTGCCCGCCGGCGATTCTCCGCGCTCGACGGGCAGAGTGCCCGCCGGCGATTCTGCGCGCTCGATGGGCAGAGTGCCCGCCGGCGATTCTCCGCGCTCGACGGGCAGAGTGCCCCCCCGGCGATTCTCCGCGCTCGACGGGCAGAGTGCCCGCCGGCGATTCTCCGCGCTCGATGGGCAGAGTGCCCGCCGGCGATTCTCCGCGCTCGACGGGCAGAGTGCCCGCCGGCGATTCTCCGCGCTCGACGGGCAGAGTGCCCGCCGGCGATTCTCCGCGCTCGACGGGCAGAGTGCCCGCCGGTGATTCTCCGCGCTCGACGGGCAGAGTGCCCGCCGGCGATTCTCCACGCTCGACGGGCAGAGCGCCCCCCCGGCGATTCTCCGCGCTCGACGGGCAGAGTGCCCGCCGGCGATTCTCCGCGCTCGACGGGCAGAGTGCCCGCCGGCGATTCTCCGCGCTCGATGGGCAGAGTGCCCGCCGGCGATTCTCCGCGCTCGATGGGCAGAGTTCCCGCCGGCGATTCTCCGCGCTCGATGGGCAGAGTGCCCGCCGGCGATTCTGCGCGCTCGATGGGCAGAGTGCCCGCCGGCGATTCTCCGCGCTCGACGGGCAGAGTGCCCGCCGGCGATTCTCCGCGCTCGACGGGCAGAGTGCCCGCCGGCGATTCTCCGCGCTCGACGGGCAGAGCGCCCCCCCGGCGATTCTCCGCGCTCGACGGGCAGAGTGCCCGCCGGCGATTCTCCGCGCTCGATGGGCAGAGTGCCCGCCGGGGATTCTGCGCGCTCGATGGGCAGAGTGCCCGCCGGCGATTCTCCGCGCCCGACGGGCAGAGTGCCCGCCGGCGATTCTCCGCGCTCGATGGGCAGAGTGCCCGCCGGCGATTCTCCGCGCTCGATGGGCAGAGTGCCCGCCGGCGATTCTCCGCGCTCGATGGGCAGAGTGCCCGCCGGCGATTCTCCGCGCTCGATGGGCAGAGTGCCCGCCGGCGATTCTCCGCGCTCGATGGGCAGAGTGCCCGCCGGCGATTCTCCGCGCTCGATGGGCAGAGTGCCCGCCGGCGATTCTGCGCGCTCGATGGGCAGAGTGCCCGCCGGCGATTCTCCGCGCTCGACGGGCAGAGTGCCCGCCGGCGATTCTCCGCGCTCGATGGGCAGAGTGCCCGCCGGCGATTCTCCGCGCTCGATGGGCAGAGTGCCCGCCGGCGATTCTCCGCGCTCGATGGGCAGAGTGCCCGCCGGCGATTCTCCGCGCTCGATGGGCAGAGTGCCCGCCGGCGATTCTCCGCGCTCGATGGGCAGAGTGCCCGCCGGCGATTCTCCGCGCTCGATGGGCAGAGTGCCCGCCGGCGATTCTCCGCGCTCGACGGGCAGAGTGCCCGCCGGCGATTCTCCGCGCTCGACGGGCAGAGTGCCCGCCGGCGATTCTCCGCGCTCGATGGACAGAGTGCCCGCCGGCGATTCTCCGCGCTCGACGGGCAGAGTGCCCGCCGGCGATTCTGCGCGCTCGATGGGCAGAGTGCCCGCCGGCGATTCTGCGCGCTCGACGGGCAGAGTGCCCGCCGGCGATTCTCCGCGCTCGATGGACAGAGTGCCCGCCGGCGATTCTGCGCACTCGATGGGCAGAGTGCCCGCCGGCGATTCTCCGCGCTCGATGGGCAGAGTGCCCGCCGGCGATTCTCCGCGCTCGATGGGCAGAGTGCCCGCCGGCGATTCTCCGCGCTCGATGGGCAGAGTGCCCGCCGGCGATTCTCCGCGCTCGACGGGCAGAGTGCCCGCCGGCGATTCTCCGCGCTCGATGGGCAGAGTGCCCGCCGGCGATTCTCCGCGCTCGACGGGCAGAGTGCCTGCCGGCGATTCTCCACGCTCGATGGGCAGAGTGCCGCCGGCGATTCTGCGCGCTCGACGGGCAGAGTGCCCGCCGGCGATTCTCCGCGCTCGATGGGCAGAGTGCCCGCCGGCGATTCTCCGCGCTCGATGGGCAGAGTGCCTGCCGGCGATTCTCCGCGCTCGACGGGCAGAGTGCCCGCCGGCGATTCTGCGCGCTCGACGGGCAGAGTGCCCGCCGGCGATTCTCCGCGCTCGATGGGCAGAGTGCCCGCCGGCGATTCTCCGCGCTCGACGGGCAGAGTGCCCGCCGGCGATTCTCCGCGCTCGACGGGCAGAGTGCCCGCCGGCGATTCTCCGTGCTCGACGGGCAGAGTGCCCGCCGGCGATTCTCCGCGCTCGACGGGCAGAGTGCCCGCCGGCGATTCTCCGCGCTCGACGGGCAGAGTGCCCGCCGGCGATTCTCCGCGCTCGATGGGCAGAGTGCCCGCCGGCGATTCTGCACGCTCGATGGGCAGAGTGCCCCCCCGGCGATTCTCCGCGCTCGACGGGCAGAGTGCCCGCCGGCGATTCTCCGCGCTCGATGGGCAGAGTGCCCGCCGGCGATTCTCCGCGCTCGACGGGCAGAGTGCCCGCCGGCGATTCTCCGCGCTCGACGGGCAGAGTGCCCGCCGGCGATTCTCCGCGCTCGACGGGCAGAGTGCCCGCCGGTGATTCTCCGCGCTCGACGGGCAGAGTGCCCGCCGGCGATTCTCCACGCTCGACGGGCAGAGCGCCCCCCCGGCGATTCTCCGCGCTCGACGGGCAGAGTGCCCGCCGGCGATTCTCCGCGCTCGACGGGCAGAGTGCCCGCCGGCGATTCTCCGCGCTCGATGGGCAGAGTGCCCGCCGGCGATTCTCCGCGCTCGATGGGCAGAGTTCCCGCCGGCGATTCTCCGCGCTCGATGGGCAGAGTGCCCGCCGGCGATTCTGCGCGCTCGATGGGCAGAGTGCCCGCCGGCGATTCTCCGCGCTCGACGGGCAGAGTGCCCGCCGGCGATTCTCCGCGCTCGACGGGCAGAGTGCCCGCCGGCGATTCTCCGCGCTCGACGGGCAGAGCGCCCCCCCGGCGATTCTCCGCGCTCGACGGGCAGAGTGCCCGCCGGCGATTCTCCGCGCTCGATGGGCAGAGTGCCCGCCGGGGATTCTGCGCGCTCGATGGGCAGAGTGCCCGCCGGCGATTCTCCGCGCCCGACGGGCAGAGTGCCCGCCGGCGATTCTCCGCGCTCGATGGGCAGAGTGCCCGCCGGCGATTCTCCGCGCTCGATGGGCAGAGTGCCCGCCGGCGATTCTCCGCGCTCGATGGGCAGAGTGCCCGCCGGCGATTCTCCGCGCTCGATGGGCAGAGTGCCCGCCGGCGATTCTCCGCGCTCGATGGGCAGAGTGCCCGCCGGCGATTCTCCGCGCTCGATGGGCAGAGTGCCCGCCGGCGATTCTGCGCGCTCGATGGGCAGAGTGCCCGCCGGCGATTCTCCGCGCTCGACGGGCAGAGTGCCCGCCGGCGATTCTCCGCGCTCGATGGGCAGAGTGCCCGCCGGCGATTCTCCGCGCTCGATGGGCAGAGTGCCCGCCGGCGATTCTCCGCGCTCGATGGGCAGAGTGCCCGCCGGCGATTCTCCGCGCTCGATGGGCAGAGTGCCCGCCGGCGATTCTCCGCGCTCGATGGGCAGAGTGCCCGCCGGCGATTCTCCGCGCTCGATGGGCAGAGTGCCCGCCGGCGATTCTCCGCGCTCGACGGGCAGAGTGCCCGCCGGCGATTCTCCGCGCTCGACGGGCAGAGTGCCCGCCGGCGATTCTCCGCGCTTGACGGGCAGAGTGCCCGCCGGAGATTCTCCGCGCTTGACGGGCAGAGTGCCCGCCGGAGATTCTCCGCGCTCGACGGGCAGAGTGCCCGCCGGCGATTCTCCGCGCTCGATGGGCAGAGTGCCCGCCGGCGATTCTCCGCGCTCGATGGGCAGAGTGCCCGCCGGCGATTCTCCGCGCTCGATGGGCAGAGTGACCGCCGGCGATTCTCCGCGCTCGATGGGCAGAGTGCCCGCCGGCGATTCTCCGCGCTCGATGGGCAGAGTGCCCGCCGGCGATTCTCCGCGCTCGACGGGCAGAGTGCCCGCCGGCGATTCTGCGCGCTCGATGGGCAGAGTGCCCGCCGGCGATTCTCCGCGCTCGACGGGCAGAGTGCCCGCCGGCGATTCTCCGCGCTCGATGGGCAGAGTGCCCGCCGGCGATTCTCCGCGCTCGATGGGCAGAGTGCCCGCCGGCGATTCTCCGCGCTCGACGGGCAGAGTGCCCGCCGGCGATTCTGCGCGCTCGACGGGCAGAGTGCCCGCCGGCGATTCTCCGCGCTCGACGGGCAGAGTGCCCGCCGGCGATTCTCCGCGCTCGATGGGCAGAGTGCCTGCCGGCGATTCTCCGCGCTCGACGGGCAGAGTGCCCGCCGGCGATTCTCCGCGCTCGATGGGCAGAGTGCCCGCCGGCGATTCTCCGCGCTCGATGGGCAGAGTCCCCGCCGGCGATTCTCCGCGCCCGACGGGCAGAGTGCCCGCCGGCGATTCTCCGCGCTCGATGGGCAGAGTGCCCGCCGGCGATTCTCCGCGCTCGATGGGCAGAGTGCCCGCCGGCGATTCTCCGCGCTCGATGGGCAGAGTGCCCGCCGGCGATTCTCCGCGCTCGATGGGCAGAGTGCCCGCCGGCGATTCTCCGCGCTCGATGGGCAGAGTGCCCGCCGGCGATTCTCCGCGCTCGATGGGCAGAGTGCCCGCCGGCGATTCTGCGCGCTCGATGGGCAGAGTGCCCGCCGGCGATTCTCCGCGCTCGACGGGCAGAGTGCCCGCCGGCGATTCTCCGCGCTCGACGGGCAGAGTGCCCGCCGGCGATTCTCCGCGCTCGATGGGCAGAGTGCCCGCCGGCGATTCTCCGCGCTCGATGGGCAGAGTGCCCGCCGGCGATTCTCCGCGCTCGATGGGCAGAGTGCCCGCCGGCGATTCTCCGCGCTCGATGGGCAGAGTGCCCGCCGGCGATTCTCCGCGCTCGATGGGCAGAGTGCCCGCCGGCGATTCTCCGCGCTCGACGGGCAGAGTGCCCGCCGGCGATTCTCCGCGCTCGACGGGCAGAGTGCCCGCCGGCGATTCTCCGCGCTCGATGGACAGAGTGCCCGCCGGCGATTCTCCGCGCTCGACGGGCAGAGTGCCCGCCGGCGATTCTGCGCGCTCGATGGGCAGAGTGCCCGCCGGCGATTCTGCGCGCTCGACGGGCAGAGTGCCCGCCGGCGATTCTCCGCGCTCGATGGACAGAGTGCCCGCCGGCGATTCTGCGCGCTCGATGGGCAGAGTGCCCGCCGGCGATTCTCCGCGCTCGATGGGCAGAGTGCCCGCCGGCGATTCTCCGCGCTCGATGGGCAGAGTGCCCGCCGGCGATTCTCCGCGCTCGATGGGCAGAGTGCCCGCCGGCGATTCTCCGCGCTCGACGGGCAGAGTGCCCGCCGGCGATTCTCCGCGCTCGATGGGCAGAGTGCCCGCCGGCGATTCTCCGCGCTCGACGGGCAGAGTGCCTGCCGGCGATTCTCCACGCTCGATGGGCAGAGTGCCCGCCGGCGATTCTGCGCGCTCGACGGGCAGAGTGCCCGCCGGCGATTCTCCGCGCTCGATGGGCAGAGTGCCCGCCGGCGATTCTCCGCGCTCGATGGGCAGAGTGCCTGCCGGCGATTCTCCGCGCTCGACGGGCAGAGTGCCCGCCGGCGATTCTGCGCGCTCGACGGGCAGAGTGCCCGCCGGCGATTCTCCGCGCTCGATGGGCAGAGTGCCCGCCGGCGATTCTCCGCGCTCGACGGGCAGAGTGCCCGCCGGCGATTCTCCGCGCTCGACGGGCAGAGTGCCCGCCGGCGATTCTCCGCGCTCGACGGGCAGAGTGCCCGCCGGCGATTCTCCGCGCTCGACGGGCAGAGTGCCCGCCGGCGATTCTCCGCGCTCGACGGGCAGAGTGCCCGCCGGCGATTCTCCGCGCTCGATGGGCAGAGTGCCCGCCGGCGATTCTGCACGCTCGATGGGCAGAGTGCCCCCCCGGCGATTCTCCGCGCTCGACGGGCAGAGTGCCCGCCGGCGATTCTCCGCGCTCGATGGGCAGAGTGCCCGCCGGCGATTCTCCGCGCTCGACGGGCAGAGTGCCCGCCGGCGATTCTCCGCGCTCGACGGGCAGAGTGCCCGCCGGCGATTCTCCGCGCTCGACGGGCAGAGTGCCCGCCGGTGATTCTCCGCGCTCGACGGGCAGAGTGCCCGCCGGCGATTCTCCACGCTCGACGGGCAGAGCGCCCCCCCGGCGATTCTCCGCGCTCGACGGGCAGAGTGCCCGCCGGCGATTCTCCGCGCTCGACGGGCAGAGTGCCCGCCGGCGATTCTCCGCGCTCGACGGGCAGAGTGCCCGCCGGTGATTCTCCGCGCTCGACGGGCAGAGTGCCCGCCGGCGATTCTGCGCGCTCGACGGGCAGAGTGCCCGCCGGCGATTCTCCGCGCTCGATGGGCAGAGTGCCCGCCGGCGATTCTCCGCGCTCGACGGGCAGAGTGCCCGCCGGCGATTCTCCGCGCTCGACGGGCAGAGTGCCCGCCGGCGATTCTCCGCGCTCGACGGGCAGAGTGCCCGCCGGCGATTCTCCGCGCTCGACGGGCAGAGTGCCCGCCGGCGATTCTCCGCGCTCGACGGGCAGAGTGCCCGCCGGCGATTCTCCGCGCTCGATGGGCAGAGTGCCCGCCGGCGATTCTGCACGCTCGATGGGCAGAGTGCCCCCCCGGCGATTCTCCGCGCTCGACGGGCAGAGTGCCCGCCGGCGATTCTCCGCGCTCGATGGGCAGAGTGCCCGCCGGCGATTCTCCGCGCTCGACGGGCAGAGTGCCCGCCGGCGATTCTCCGCGCTCGACGGGCAGAGTGCCCGCCGGCGATTCTCCGCGCTCGACGGGCAGAGTGCCCGCCGGTGATTCTCCGCGCTCGACGGGCAGAGTGCCCGCCGGCGATTCTCCACGCTCGACGGGCAGAGCGCCCCCCCGGCGATTCTCCGCGCTCGACGGGCAGAGTGCCCGCCGGCGATTCTCCGCGCTCGACGGGCAGAGTGCCCGCCGGCGATTCTCCGCGCTCGACGGGCAGAGTGCCCGCCGGTGATTCTCCGCGCTCGACGGGCAGAGTGCCCGCCGGCGATTCTGCGCGCTCGATGGGCAGAGTGCCCGCCGGCGATTCTCCGCGCTCGACGGGCAGAGTGCCCGCCGGCGATTCTCCGCGCTCGACGGGCAGAGTGCCCGCCGGCGATTCTCCGCGCTCGACGGGCAGAGCGCCCCCCCGGCGATTCTCCGCGCTCGACGGGCAGAGTGCCCGCCGGCGATTCTCCGCGCTCGATGGGCAGAGTGCCCGCCGGGGATTCTGCGCGCTCGATGGGCAGAGTGCCCGCCGGCGATTCTCCGCGCCCGACGGGCAGAGTGCCCGCCGGCGATTCTCCGCGCTCGATGGGCAGAGTGCCCGCCGGCGATTCTCCGCGCTCGATGGGCAGAGTGCCCGCCGGCGATTCTCCGCGCTCGATGGGCAGAGTGCCCGCCGGCGATTCTCCGCGCTCGATGGGCAGAGTGCCCGCCGGCGATTCTCCGCGCTCGATGGGCAGAGTGCCCGCCGGCGATTCTCCGCGCTCGATGGGCAGAGTGCCCGCCGGCGATTCTGCGCGCTCGATGGGCAGAGTGCCCGCCGGCGATTCTCCGCGCTCGACGGGCAGAGTGCCCGCCGGCGATTCTCCGCGCTCGATGGGCAGAGTGCCCGCCGGCGATTCTCCGCGCTCGATGGGCAGAGTGCCCGCCGGCGATTCTCCGCGCTCGATGGGCAGAGTGCCCGCCGGCGATTCTCCGCGCTCGATGGGCAGAGTGCCCGCCGGCGATTCTCCGCGCTCGATGGGCAGAGTGCCCGCCGGCGATTCTCCGCGCTCGATGGGCAGAGTGCCCGCCGGCGATTCTCCGCGCTCGACGGGCAGAGTGCCCGCCGGCGATTCTCCGCGCTCGACGGGCAGAGTGCCCGCCGGCGATTCTCCGCGCTTGACGGGCAGAGTGCCCGCCGGAGATTCTCCGCGCTTGACGGGCAGAGTGCCCGCCGGAGATTCTCCGCGCTCGACGGGCAGAGTGCCCGCCGGCGATTCTCCGCGCTCGATGGGCAGAGTGCCCGCCGGCGATTCTCCGCGCTCGATGGGCAGAGTGCCCGCCGGCGATTCTCCGCGCTCGATGGGCAGAGTGACCGCCGGCGATTCTCCGCGCTCGATGGGCAGAGTGCCCGCCGGCGATTCTCCGCGCTCGATGGGCAGAGTGCCCGCCGGCGATTCTCCGCGCTCGACGGGCAGAGTGCCCGCCGGCGATTCTGCGCGCTCGATGGGCAGAGTGCCCGCCGGCGATTCTCCGCGCTCGACGGGCAGAGTGCCCGCCGGCGATTCTCCGCGCTCGATGGGCAGAGTGCCCGCCGGCGATTCTCCGCGCTCGACGGGCAGAGTGCCCGCCGGCGATTCTCCGCGCTCGACGGGCAGAGTGCCCGCCGGCGATTCTGCGCGCTCGACGGGCAGAGTGCCCGCCGGCGATTCTCCGCGCTCGACGGGCAGAGTGCCCGCCGGCGATTCTCCGCGCTCGATGGGCAGAGTGCCTGCCGGCGATTCTCCGCGCTCGACGGGCAGAGTGCCCGCCGGCGATTCTCCGCGCTCGATGGGCAGAGTGCCCGCCGGCGATTCTCCGCGCTCGATGGGCAGAGTGCCCGCCGGCGATTCTGCGCGCTCGACGAGCAGAGTGCCCGCCGGCGATTCTCCGCGCTCGATGGGCAGAGTGCCCGCCGGCGATTCTCCGCGCTCGATGGGCAGAGTGCCCACCGGCGATTCTCCGCGCTCGATGGGCAGAGTGCCCGCCGGCGATTCTCCGCGCTCGATGGGGAGAGTGCCCGCCGGCGATTCTCCGCGCTCGACGGGCAGAGTGCCCGCCGGCGATTCTCCGCGCTCGACGGGCAGAGTGCCCGCCGGGGATTCTCCGCGCTCGACGGGCAGAGTGCCCGCCGGCGATTCTCCGCGCTCGACGGGCAGAGTGCCCGCCGGCGATTCTCCGCGCTCGATGGGCAGAGTGCCCGCCGGCGATTCTCCGCGCTCGACGGGCAGAGTGCTCGCCGGCGATTCTCCGCGCTCGACGGGCAGAGTGCCCGCCGGCGATTCTCCGCGCTCGATGGGCAGAGTGCCCGCCGGCGATTCTCCGCGCTCGATGGGCAGAGTGCCCGCCGGCGATTCTCCGCGCTCGACGGGCAGAGTGCCCGCCGGCGATTCTCCGCGCTCGATGGGCAGAGTGCCCGCCGGCGATTCTCCGCGCTCGATGGGCAGAGTGCCCGCCGGCGATTCTGTGCGCTCGATGGGCAGAGTGCCCGCCGGCGATTCTCCGCGCTCGATGGGCAGAGTGCCCGCCGGCGATTCTCCGCGCTCGATGGGCAGAGTGACCGCCGGCGATTCTCCGCGCTCGATGGGCAGAGTGCCCGCCGGCGATTCTCCGCGCTCGATGGGCAGAGTGCCCGCCGGCGATTCTCCGCGCTCGACGGGCAGAGTGCCCGCCGGCGATTCTCCGCGCTCGATGGGCAGAGTGCCCGCCGGCGATTCTCCGCGCTCGATGGGCAGAGTGCCCGCCGGCGATTCTCCGCGCTCGACGGGCAGAGTGCCCGCCGGCGATTCTCCGCGCTCGACGGGCAGAGTGCCCGCCGGCGATTCTCCGCGCTCGACGGGCAGAGTGCCCGCCGGCGATTCTCCGCGCTCGATGGGCAGAGTGCCCGCCGGCAATTCTCCGCGCTCGATGGGCAGAGTGCCCGCCGGCGATTCTCCGCGCTCGACGGGCAGAGTGCCCGCCGGCGATTCTCCGCGCTCGACGGGCAGAGTGCCCGCCAGCGATTCTCCGCGCTCGACGGGCAGAGTGCCCGCCGGCGATTCTCCGCACTCGACGGGCAGAGTGCCCGCCGGCGATTCTCCGCGCTCGATGGGCAGAGTGCCCACCGGCGATTCTCCGCGCTCGATGGGCAGAGTGCCCGCCGGCGATTCTCCGCGCTCGACGGGGAGAGTGCCCGCCGGCGATTCTCCGCGCTCGACGGGCAGAGTGCCCGCCGGCGATTCTCCGCGCTCGACGGGCAGAGTGCCCGCCGGGGATTCTCCGCGCTCGACGGGCAGAGTGCCCGCCGGCGATTCTCCGCGCTCGACGGGCAGAGTGCCCGCCGGCGATTCTGCGCGCTCGACGGGCAGAGTGCCCGCCGGCGATTCTCCGCGCTCGACGGGCAGAGTGCCCGCCGGCGATTCTCCGCGCTCGACGGGCAGAGTGCCCGCCGGCGATTCTCCGCGCTCGACGGGCAGAGTGCCCGCCGGCGATTCTCCGCGCTCGATGGGCAGAGTGCCCGCCGGCGATTCTCCGCGCTCGACGGGCAGAGTGCTCGCCGGCGATTCTCCGCGCTCGACGGGCAGAGTGCCCGCCGGCGATTCTCCGCGCTCGACGGGCAGAGTGCCCGCCGGCGATTCTCCGCGCTCGATGGGCAGAGTGCCCGCCGGCGATTCTCCGCGCTCGATGGGCAGAGTGCCCGCCGGCGATTCTCCGCGCTCGACGGGCAGAGTGCCCGCCGGCGATTCTCCGCGCTCGATGGGCAGAGTGCCCGCCGGCGATTCTGTGCGCTCGATGGGCAGAGTGCCCGCCGGCGATTCTCCGCGCTCGATGGGCAGAGTGCCCGCCGGCGATTCTCCGCGCTCGATGGGCAGAGTGACCGCCGGCGATTCTCCGCGCTCGATGGGCAGAGTGCCCGCCGGCGATTCTCCGCGCTCGACGGGCAGAGTGCCCGCCGGCGATTCTCCGCGCTCGACGGGCAGAGTGCCCGCCGGCGATTCTCCACGCTCGACGGGCAGAGTGCCCGCCGGCGATTCTCCGCGCTCGATGGGCAGAGTGCCCGCCGGGGATTCTGCGCGCTCGATGGGCAGAGTGCCCGCCGGCGATTCTCCGCGCTCGACGGGCAAAGTGCCCGCCGGCGATTCTCCGCGCTCGACGGGCAGAGTGCCCGCCGGCGATTCTCCGCGCTCGACGGGCAGAGTGCCCGCCAGCGATTCTCCGCGCTCGACGGGCAGAGTGCCCGCCGGCGATTCTCCGCACTCGACGGGCAGAGTGCCCGCCGGCGATTCTCCGCGCTCGATGGGCAGAGTGCCCACCGGCGATTCTCCGCGCTCGATGGGCAGAGTGCCCGCCGGCGATTCTCCGCGCTCGACGGGGAGAGTGCCCGCCGGCGATTCTCCGCGCTCGACGGGCAGAGTGCCCGCCGGCGATTCTCCGCGCTCGACGGGCAGAGTGCCCGCCGGGGATTCTCCGCGCTCGACGGGCAGAGTGCCCGCCGGCGATTCTCCGCGCTCGACGGGCAGAGTGCCCGCCGGCGATTCTGCGCGCTCGACGGGCAGAGTGCCCGCCGGCGATTCTCCGCGCTCGACGGGCAGAGTGCCCGCCGGCGATTCTCCGCGCTCGACGGGCAGAGTGCCCGCCGGCGATTCTCCGCGCTCGACGGGCAGAGTGCCCGCCGGCGATTCTCCGCGCTCGATGGGCAGAGTGCCCGCCGGCGATTCTCCGCGCTCGACGGGCAGAGTGCTCGCCGGCGATTCTCCGCGCTCGACGGGCAGAGTGCCCGCCGGCGATTCTCCGCGCTCGACGGGCAGAGTGCCCGCCGGCGATTCTCCGCGCTCGATGGGCAGAGTGCCCGCCGGCGATTCTCCGCGCTCGACGGGCAGAGTGCCCGCCGGCGATTCTCCGCGCTCGATGGGCAGAGTGCCCGCCGGCGATTCTCCGCGCTCGATGGGCAGAGTGCCCGCCGGCGATTCTGTGCGCTCGATGGGCAGAGTGCCCGCCGGCGATTCTCCGCGCTCGATGGGCAGAGTGCCCGCCGGCGATTCTCCGCGCTCGATGGGCAGAGTGACCGCCGGCGATTCTCCGCGCTCGATGGGCAGAGTGCCCGCCGGCGATTCTCCGCGCTCGACGGGCAGAGTGCCCGCCGGCGATTCTCCGCGCTCGACGGGCAGAGTGCCCGCCGGCGATTCTCCACGCTCGACGGGCAGAGTGCCCGCCGGCGATTCTCCGCGCTCGATGGGCAGAGTGCCCGCCGGGGATTCTGCGCGCTCGATGGGCAGAGTGCCCGCCGGCGATTCTCCGCGCTCGACGGGCAAAGTGCCCGCCGGCGATTCTCCGCGCTCGATGGGCAGAGTGCCCTCCGGCGATTCTCCGCGCTCGACGGGCAGAGTGCCTGCCGGCGATTCTCCGCGCTCGATGGGCAGAGTGCCTGCCGGCGATTCTCCGCGCTCGACGGGCAGAGTGCCCGCCGGCGATTCTCCGCGCTCGACGGGCAGAGTGCCCGCCGGCGATTCTCCGCGCTCGATGGGCAGAGTGCCCGCCGGCGATTCTCCTCGCTCGATGGGCAGAGTGCCCGCCGGCGATTCTCCGCGCTCGATGGGCAGAGTGCCCGCCGGCGATTCTCCGCGCTCGACGGGCAGAGTGCCTGCCACCGATTGGCGGACCATCGCGATCCAGAAGTGACCTACCTTCCTCCGCGCGTGCCCACGGTGTGGCTCCGCCATGTCGCCGGCGCCAAGTGGGCCGCCGCGCGTGCGTGGATCTGCTTGCGGCCGCCGTGCGCGTGCGTGGACCTGCTTGCACCCGCCGTGCGCGTGCGTGGATCTGCTTGCGGCCGCCGTGCGCATGCGTGAACCTGCTTGCGGCCGCTTGCGCCCGTGCGTGGATCTGCTTGCGGCCACCGTGCGCACGCGTGGACCTGCTTGCGGCCGTGCGTGGATCTGCTTGCGGCCGCTTGCGCCCGTGCGTGGACCTGCTTGCGGCCACCGTGCGCACGCGTGGACCTGCTTGCGGCCGTGCGTGGATCTGCTTGCACCCACCGTGCGCACGCGTGGATCTGCTTGCGGCCGCTTGCGCCCGTGCGTGGATCTGCTTGCGGCCGCTTGCGCCCGTGCGTGGATCTGCTTGCGGCCGCCGTGCGCGTGCGTGGACCTGCTTGCACCCGCCGTGCGCGTGCGTGGACCTGATCCGAACAGCAGGGCCTCGGAAGGTAGAAGCTCTGGGGGAGTTTCGGTAAACTCACCCGTTGCAGCAAGTAGCTGATCAGCGGGAAATTGGTTCGGCAATCTCTGAAGTATCAGGCGGAGTCAACAAATCAAACTGTGCCCCTAGTTTCCTCTTGAACGACAGCATTGCTGGTGAACCGTGCGTGGGGGCACGTACAGTGTTCCGATAAGGTATCAGGAATATGTTTACTCTTCTTGATAATGCGCCATGGTCCTTCGATGCTTTGACCAAATGCACAAAACCATCAGCCAATCCATTCGTTGCTGGATGATATGGAGCTGACTGGATGTGGTGAATACCTTTCCCTTTCGAGCAATCCTCAAACTCTGTCACTGTAAACTTGTATCGTTCCTCTTGGTGCAGAAGAAGTCTTATAACACCAGGTCAAAGTCCAAAAGGTTCACTTGGATTCACTAGTTTTCGGAGCACAGCTCCTTCATCAGGTGAGTGAAGAGGTTACACAAACACAGCATATACAGACAAAGTCAATGATGCAAGGCGATACTTTGAATTCGAGTCTTTGCAGGGAATTAAGTCTTTACAGGTCCAGACGGTGCGACTGGGGACAGGGATAATCACAGGTTAAAGAGGTGTGAATTGTCTCAAGCCAGGACAGTTGGTAGGATTTTGCAAGCCCAGGCCAGGTGGTGGGGGTTCAATGTAGTGAGACATGAATCCAAGGTCCCGGTTGAGGCCGTACTCATGTGTGTGGAACTTGGGTATCCATCTTGTGGATCTTCATTCCAATCCCAAATGGGGCTGTTTAGCACAGGGCTAAATCGCTGGCTTTGAAAGCAGACCAAGGCAGGGCAGCAGCACGGTTCAATTCCCGTACCAGCCTCCCCGAACAGGCGCCGGAATGTGGCGACTAGGGGCTTTTCACAGTAACAATAAGCGATTTTCATTTCATTTCATTTCAACTGCAAAGCTTCTATTGTTCCTCGCTCCATAAGATGTGGCAACATCCGTAGCAGCTTTCAGAGTATTTCTTTTAAGTAAATTTAAAGTGCCCAATCAAGGGGCAATTTGGCATGGCCAATCAACCCATCCTGCACAACTTGTTGGGTTGTGGGGGGAGAATGTGCAAACTCCACGCAGACAGTGTTCCGAGGATGGGATCGAACCCAGGTCCTCGGCGGCGTGAGACAGCAGTGCTAACCACTGCGCCGCCATGCCGCTCAGCTTTCGGAGTTAAATCACTTACAGTAAAAAGCAGCTTCCCTCGAATTGCTTCACTGCGCAACCCACAGACCAGCCTGTCTCGAAGAGTATCATCCAAGTGTTGTACCAAATTCACAATATGTTGTCATCTTCTTAAAGACACCACAGACTGTAAAACACTTTCACCTCCTTCCCGACTATAGGGGTGGAACTGAATCATTTGTGTAACCAATAACGGGTTAGGAGAGAAATGCCCCTCCAAGCTTTTCACCAATTCACTGAGGGAGCGTAGCACGACACACACTCCCGTCTGCATCAATGGCTCCGAAGTGGAGATGGTCGATAGCTTTAAGTTCCTGGGGGGGGTGACCATCACCAACAGTCTGTCCTGGTCCACTCACGTTGATGGAACAGTCAAGAAAGCCCAACAACGTTTCTACTTCCTACGGAAGCTAAAGAAATTCGGCATGTCTGCATCGGCTCTCACAAACTTCTACAGATGTGCGATAGAGAGCATCCTATCCGGCTGCATCGCAGCCTGGTATGGGAACTGCTCAGTCCAAGATCGCAAGGAACTGCAGAGTGTGGTGAACTCAGCCCAACGCATCACACAAGCTTGCCACCCTCCCATTGATTCTGTCTACACCTCCTGCTGCCTCAGGAAGGCAGACAGCATTATCAGAGACCCCTCCCACCCAGGCATTGCCTTCTTCCAGACCCTTCCATCAGGCAGAAGGTACAGAAGTCTGAAGACCCGCACATCCAGACATAGGATCAGCTTCTTCCCCACAGCTACCAGACCCCTCAACGACTCCCCCTCGGACTGATCTGTTCCCTGTAAGAACACTATTCACGACGCCCTATGCTGCTCTTGTTCATGTATCTGATTTGTTTGGCCCCTTGTTCCGCACTGTAACCAATCACTGTTTGTCGATGTCCCATTTGTCAATGTTCCCTGTTGATTATTCTTTTCTCTACTATGTACGTACTGTGTACGTTCCCTCGGCCGCAGAAAAATACTTTTCACTGTACTTCGGTACATGTGACAATAAATCAAATCAAATCAAAAGACTTGTCTCCTGGTTTTGCCAGTGAACAAGACTCGGTCGCGGCATAACATTTTACGGCCAACTGAGCTGAGAACTGTTGCTTCACCACGTGCGCGCTCCCAGCAACCCAGACCCCACTCACTTCAGCCCAAGCAAGTCTTCCCGGACCCACGTTCTTCTGACACACAGTTGCTGTCGAAAACGTTTGTTGTACCTTCACACCAGCGCTGCGCCTGGCATCGGTGCGCAGGTCCGACCCCGAGGATCTTCCATTGCTCCCGATGCCGTCCTGCAGTCAGTGGACCTGATGTACTATCAATTACCACAAAGACGAGAGTAGTGGAACAATTGAGGCTTTATTGAGCAAAGATGTTGTGCCTCCTGTAGCTGGAACCAGAATGGCTGCAGCACCGGCTGCACACACATTTATACTCCGCCTACTGGGCGGAGCCAGCAGGCAGGGATTTACCCATGTACCTCTATTATACGTGTCTTACCGTAATACATATAATACTGCTAGTGGCGACTACCACAGGACCGAAATCTCCTTTCCGGCCATTTCTCTACCTCTACCCTCGTCGCCAGTTTTCCCTCCCGTCACATTTCTTTTTTGCCGCGAAATGTTACGGAGGTGCCCCCGCTCTGGATTCTTGCAACAAGTGGTGGGGGGGGGGGGTGTTTATTAAGGGGTGTCGCTCAATACCATCAAAGGTGGCGATCTGCTCAGTGCTCGCGCAAACGCTCTGCCGACCTCACTACTCCATCACACGGCGCACGACCAGCCAGAACGTTATTCCCAGATACAGAACAGCGACAGAGAGCCTGGCAGCTAAAACGTTGAGCGGCTGAGAGTGAGTCAATCTTCCTACCTGAGCACGATGAAGGATCGCTTGTTGGGGTCCCAGATGTATCGAATACTTTGGTGTTGCAAATATCGGATCTGGGAAGGAAGGGGTTAAATCGGTGAGTGAAATTCCCAGTCCCTCCAGCACGTCCCAGCCCCCACTCCCCTCTTGATTCATTCCATCTCGCTGGGGGGAGGTCTGGGCTGGGAAGAGGGGTGGGGGTCTGTGACTGGCTCACCTGAATCCCGGTGAAGGAGATGTTTTTCCGGAGCAGTGAGAACTCGTCCACATCCTCGATCCTTTCCCCTTCCCGCTGGTCGGTCTGCGGGCTGTACTTCAGGTACATGAACTTCACCTTTTGCCTGTGCCATTCCTGAAACTCATCCTGTACAGAGAGAGAGAGAGAGGGAGAGAGGAAAAACGGGACAAGAGAGGGAGAGCGAAAGAGAGAGAGAGAGAAAGAGAGAGGAAAAACAAGACGAGAGAGGGAGAGCGAAAGAAAGAGAGGGAGAGAGAGAGAGAGAAAAAATGGGACAAGAGAGGGAGAGCGAAAGAAGGAGAGAGAGAGAAAGAGAGGGGAGCGTGACGAGAGAGGGAGAGCAAAAGAAAGAGAGGGAGAGAGAGAGAGGAAAAACGAGACGAGAGAGGGAGAGCGAAAGAAAGAGAGAGAAAAAGAAAGAGAAAGAGAGGGGAGCGGGACAAGAGAGGGAGAGCAAAAGAAAGAGGGAGAGAGAGAGGAAAAACGGGACACGAGACGGAGAGCGAAAGAAAGAGAGAGAGAGAGGGGAGCGGGACGAGAGAGGGAGAGCAAAAGAAAGAGAGGGAGAGAGAGAGAAAAAATGGGACGAGAGAGGAAGAGCGAGAGAAAGAGAGAGAGAGAAAGAGAGGTGAGCAGAATGAAAGAGGGAGAGCAAAAGAAAGAGTGAGAGAGAGAGAGAGAAAAAGAGAGGGGAGCGGAACGAGAGGGAGAGCAAAAGAAAGAGAGGGGAGCGGGACAAGACAGGAAGAGCAAAAAAAAGAGAGGGAGGGAGAGACGAGAGAAGGAGAGCGAAAGAGAGTTAGAGAGAGAGAAAGAGAGGGGAGCAGGGCAAGAGAGGGAGAGCAAAAGAAAGAGGGAGAGAGAAAGAGAGGGGAGCGGGACACGAGAGGGAGAGCGAAAGAAAGAGAGTGAGAGAGAGAGTGGAACGGGGTGAGAGAGGGAGAGCAAAAGAAAGAGAGGGACGAGAGGAGAGCGAAAGAAAGTGTGGGATAGGGAGAGAGGGACGAGAGGAGAGCGAAAGAAAGTGTGGGAGAGAGGGACGAGAGAGGGAGAGTGAAAGAATGAGAATGAGAGAGAGGGAGAGTGAAAGGAAGCGTGTGGGAGGAAGAGAGAGAGATAAAGAGAGGGAGAGAACCGAGTGTAGGGACAAAGACAACAAGGTGTAAAGTAACACAAACAGAAAATGCTGGACAATCTCAGCCGGTCTGACAGCGTCTGTGGAGAGAGAAGGGAGCTGACGTTTCGAGTCTGGATGATTCTTGGTCAAAGCTAACAGTCTTTGACAAAGAGTCATGGAAGAAGTTGGACGAGTATTGTGGTTAGCACAATTGCTTCACAGCTCCCAGGGTCGCAGGTTCGATTCCCGGCTTGGGTCACTGTCTGTGCGGAGTCTGCACGTCCTCCCCGTGTGTGCGTGGGTTTCCTCCGGGTGCTCCGGTTTCCTCCCACAGTCCAAAGATGTGCAGGTTAGGTGGATTGGCCGTGATAAATTGCCCTTAGTGTCCAAAATTGCCTTTAGCGTTGGGTGGGGTTACTGGGTTATGGGGATAGGGTGGAGGTGTGGGCTTGGGTAGGGTGCTCTTTCCAAGAGCCGGTGCAGACTCGATGGGCCGAATGGCCTCCTTCTGCACTGTAAATTCTATGATTCCCATGTATTAAATGATCTGTTGAGCTGCTCGCAGAAAAATACTTTTCACTGTACCTCGGTACACGTGACAATAAACCAATCCAATCCAATCCAGGCCTGCTGAGATTGTCCAGCACTGTGTTTGTAAATTCAGAGTACCCAATTCATTTTTCTTTTCCAATTAAGGGGCAATTTAGCGTGGCCAATCCACCTACCCTGCACATCTTTGAGTTGCGGGGGTGAGACCCACGCAGACACGGGGAGAATGTGCAAACTCCACACGGACAGTGACCCGGGGCCGGGATCGAACCCGGGTCCTCGGTGCCGTGAGGCAGCAGTGCTAACCACTGTGGCACCGTGCTGTCCAGCCGGTACTGTGTTTTCATCGCCGATCCCAGCATCCGCAGTAATTTGCTTTTATTAAGGCGCAAAGTAGACAGTGCTGAGGGAATCGATGCAGCCTTTAATAAATTTAATTTAAAGTATCGTTCACACCACACAAGTCCCAGGCAATGACCATCCCCTACAAGAGAGGATCTAACCATCGCCCCTCGACATTCAATGCCATTACCGTCGCTGAATCCCCCCACAATCAACATCCTGGGGGTTACCATTGATCAGAAACTGAACTGGACCCAGCCACATTAATACTGTGGCTACCAGGGCAGGTCAGAGGCTGGGAATCCTGCGGAGAGTAACTCACCTCCTGACCCCCCCCCAAAGCCTGTCCACCATCTACAGGCACAAGTCAGGAGTGTGATGGAATACTCTCCACTTGCCTGGATGAGCGCAGCTCCAACAACACTCAAGAAGCTCGACACCATCCAGGACAAAGCAGCCCCGCTTGATTGCTCCCCTTCCACAAACATTCGCTTCCTCCCCCACCGACGCACAGTGCCAGCCGTGTGTACCGTCTACAAGATGCACAGCAGCGACTCACCAAGGTTCCTGAGGCAGCACCTTCCAAACCCACGACCTCTACCATCTAGAAGGACAAGAGCAGCAGATACCTGGGAACCCCACCACCTGGAGGTCCCCCTCCGAGTCACTCACCATCCTGACTTATAGAAACAGAGAATCCTGACAGTGCAGAAGGAGGCCATTCAGCCCATCGTAAGAGCACCCTGGCTCGGCCCCATCCCCCACCCCATCGCCGTAACCACACCCAGGTGCAATTTAGCGTCGCCAACCCACCTAGCGCGCACGTCTTTGGACTGTGGGAGGAAACCGGGGCACCCGGAGGAAACCCACGCAGACACGGGGAGAAAATGTAAAGTTTCCACAGATACTAGGCCCGGTCTGTGACATCATGCTTTTGTTTTGGAAGCCCGGAGCTTCCCGAGGAGCTGTCGGAAGTCCGAACGGTACGGCAACAAGCGACACCTACCGTGGTTTTCATCAGTACGTACTCCGCATCCTGGAGGTGACAGGGGTAGCAGAAACACTTCATGTGGCATTCTGGCCTCCAATAGAACGCCATGATGAACAAGCCACAGGACAGGATGGTGGCGAGGGTTGAGAGCAATGCCCTCCACCAGCTCCAACAGTATCCATAAATCATCTGGAAACAGGAGAATAACTAAACTCGACCGAGCAGAATCTTAGGAAATAAAACCGCATTATGATAGCTAAGTAGTGAAACGCAGGGCGCCCTCGACACTGTCCCCATCAAACACTCCCAGGACAGGTACAGCACGGGGTTAGATACAGAGTAAAGCACCCTCTACACTGTCCCCATCAGACACTCCCAGGACAGGTACAGCACGGGGTTAGATACAGAGTAAAGCTCCATCTACACTGTCCCCATCAAACGCTCCCAGGACAGGAACAGCACGGGGTTAGATACAGAGTAAAGCTCCCTCTACACTGTCCCCATCAAACACTCCCAGGACAGGTACAGCACGGGGTTAGATACAGAGTAAAGATCCCTCTACACTGTCCCCATCAAACACTCCCAGGACAGGTAGAGCACGGGGTTAGATACAGAGTATAGCTCACTCTACACTGTCCCCATCAAACGCTCCCAGGACAGGTACAGCACGGGGTTAGATACAGAGTAAAGCTCCCTCTACACTGTCCCCATCAAACACTCCCAGGACAGGTAGAGCACGGGGTTAGATACAGAGTATAGCTCACTCTACACTGTCCCCATCAAACGCTCCCAGGACAGGAACAGCACGGGGTTAGATACAGAGTAAAGCTCCCTCTACACTGTCCCCATCAAACACTCCCAGGACAGGTACAGCACGGGGTTAGATACAGAGTAAAAGTCCCTCGACACTGTCCCCATCAAACACTCCCAGGACAGGTACAGCACGGGGTTCGATACAGAGTAAAGCTCCCGCTGCACTGTCCCCATCAAACACTCCCAGGACAGGGACAGCACGGGGTTAGATACAGAGTAAAGCTCCCTCCACACTGTCCCCATTAAACACTCCCAGGACAGGTACAGCACGGGGTTAGATACAGAGTAAAGCTCCCTCATCACTGTCCCCATCAAACACTCCCAGGACAGGGACAGCACGGGGTTAGATACAGAGTAAAGCTCCCTCTACACTGTCCCCATCAAACACCCCCAGGACAGGTACATCACGGGGTTAGATACAGAGTAAAGCTCCCTCTACACTGTCCCCATCAAACACTCCCAGGACAGGTACAGCACGGGGTTAGATACAGAGTAAAGCTCCCTCTACACTGTCCCCATCAAACACTCCCAGGACAGGTACAGCACGGGGTTAGATACAGAGAAAAGCTCCCTCAACACTGTCCCCATCAAACACTCCCAGGACAGGTACAGTACGGGGTTAGGTACAGAGTAAAGCTCCCTGTACACTGTCCCCATCAAACACTCCCAGGACAGGTACAGCACGGGGTTAGATACAGAGTAAAGCTCCCTCAACACTGTCCCGATCAAACACTCCCAGGACAGGTACAGCACGGGGTTAGATACAGAGTAAAGCTCCCTCAACACTGTCCCTATCAAACACTCCCAAAACAGGTACAGTACGGAGTTAGATACAGAGTAAAGCTCCCTCTACACTGTCCCCATCAGACACTCCCAGGACCGGTACAGCACGGGGTTAGATTCAGAGTAAAGCTCCCTCAACACTGTCCCCATCAAACACTCCCAGGACAGGTACAGCACGGGTTAGATACAGAGTAAAGCTCCCTCTGCACTGTCCCCATCAAATACTCCCAGGACAGGTACAGCACGGGGTTAGTTACAGAGTAAAGCTCCCTCTACACTGTCCCCATCAAACACTCCCAGGACAGGTACAGCACGGGGTTAGATACAGAGTAAAGCTCCCTCTACACTGTCCCCATCTAACACTCCCAGGACAGGTGCAGCACGGGGTTAGATACAGAGTAAAGCTCCCTCTACACTGTCCCCATCAAACACTCCCAGGACAGGTACAGCACGGGGTTCGATACAGAGTAAAGCTCCCTCTACACTGTCCCCATCAAACACTCCCAGGACAGGTACAGCACGGGGTTCGATACAGAGTAAAGCTCCCTCTACACTGTCCCCATCAAACACTCCCAGGACAGGTACAGCACGGGGTGAGATACAGAGTAAAGCCCCCTCTACACCGTCCCCATCAAACACTCCCAGGACAGGTACAGCACGGGGTTAGATACAGAGTAAAGCTCCCTCGACACCGTCCCCATCAAACACTCCCAGGACAGGTACAGCACGGGGTTAGATACAGAGTAAAGCTCCCTCGACACCGTCCCCATCAAACACTCCCAGGACAGGTACAGCACGGGGTTAGATACAGAGTAAAGCTCCCTCTACAGTGTCCCCATCAAACACTCCCAGGACAGGTACAGCACGGGGTTAAAGATCCCTGTACATCAGCTCGTTAGTCCAGGCCTGTGTTCATCTCACAGGTGAAAGGTCAGTGTCAAATAATTTAGGTGCCCCCCCCCCCACCCCCCCAGGATTCCGCGAGGGGTCGGCCGCCCTGGTTACCATCTCGTTGCCTTCGCCGACATTCACCACCCGGTTGTCGACGGGGGGAGGGGATGCTGCATCGCCCGAACCCGACCGTCTCCGCTCTCGAGGCTGGTGTTGATTCGCCAGCAGCATCCCGACACTCCGCTGGTCCCAGCCGCTGGGCTGCCCGGCCTCCTCCTCCAGGCCCCTCGGGGTTCGGGGAGCCCCCACGGGGGTCTCAGCGGCCGCTGCCTGGCTGGGCCGTCCCCACTCGTCCCGGGCGCTGGCGCCGCCCCGGGCAGTGCCCGGCTGATCCGTCCTTTGGGCAGCCTCGCTCTGCTTCCTCCTGGGCATCCTCGCAGCCTCACCTCACCCCCCTCATCGCCGTCCGCCGAGTCGCCTCATTCTCTTCAAAGACAAAAAGCAGGGGGAAATAAGGAGTCAATCGGAGCACAGTTAACTCACAGGCCGAGATTCGCATTCCCCACGGATCCAGGGTTGGAAAAGCGGGATGAGAAGGGATAGGTGACCAACACGATGAGCCGAATGGTCTCTTTCTGTGCTGTAAGACTCTCTGACGCAACATCCCTGAGTTAGACAAGGAGTTGATGCCATCTACAAGATGCACCGCAGCGACTCACCGAGGTTCCTGAGGCAGCACCTTCCAAACCCACGGCCTCTACCATCTACAAGGACAAGAGCAGCAGATACCTGGGAACCCCACCACCTGGAGGGTCCCCCCCACCCTCAGCACTGACCCTCTGACAGTGCAGCACTCCCTCAGTACTGACCCTCTGACAGTGTTGCACTCCCTCAGTACTGACCCTCTGACAGTGCGGCGCTCCCTCAGTACTGGCCCTCTGACAGTGCGGCACTCCCTCAGTACTGACCCTCTGACAGTGCGGCACTCCCTCAGTACTGACCCTCTGACAGTGCGGCACTCCCTCGGTACTGACCCTCTGACAGTGCGGCACTCCCTCAGTACTGACGCTCTGACAGTGCGGCACTCCCTCAGTACTGACCCTCTGACAGTGCGGCACTCCCTCAGTACTGACGCTCTGACAGTGCGGCACTCCCTCGGTACTGACCCTCTGACAGTGCGGCACTCCCTCAGTACTGACGCTCTGAGAGTGCGGCACTCCCTCAGTACTGACCCTCTGACAGTACGGCACTCTCTCAGTACTGACTCTCTGACAGTGCAGCGCTCCCTCAGTACTGACCCTCTGACAGTGCGGCACTCCCTCAGTACTGACCCTCTGACAGTGCGGCACTCCCTCAGTACTGACCCTCTGACAGTGCGGCACTCCCTCAGTACTGACCCTCTGACAATGCGGCACTCCCTCAGTACTGACCCTCTCACAGTGCGGCACTCCCTCAGTACTGACCCTCTGACAGTGCAGCACTCCCTCAGTACTGACCCTCTGACAGAGCAGCACTCCCTCAGTACTGACCCTCTGACAGAGCAGCACTCCCTCAGTACTGACCCTCTGACAGTGCGGCACTCCCTCAGTACTGACCCTCTGACAGTGCGGCGCTCCCTCAGTACTGACCCTCTGACAGTGCGGCACTCCCTCAGTACTGACCCTCTGACAGAGCGGCACTCCCTCAGTACCGACCCTCTGACAGTGCGGCACTCCCTCAGTACCGACCCTCTGACAGTGCAGCACTCCCTCAGTACCGACCCTCTGACAGTGCAGCACTCCCTCAGTACTGACCCTCTGACAGTGCGGCACTCCCTCAGCACTGACCCTCTGACAGTGCGGCACTCCCTCCGTACTGACCCTCTGACAGTGCGGCACTCCCTCAGCACTGACCCTCTGACAGTGCGGCACTCCCTCCGTACTGACCCTCTGACAGTGCGGCACTCCCTCAGCACTGACCCTCTGACAGTGCGGCACTCCCTCAGTACTGACCCTCTGACAGTGCGGCACTCCCTCAGTACTGACCCTCTGACAGTGCGGCACTCCCTCAGTACTGACCCTCTGACAGTGCGGCACTCCCTCAGTACTGACCCTCTGACAGTGCGGCACTCCCTCTGTACTGACCCTCTGACAGTACGACACTCCCTCAGTACTGACCCTCTGACAGTGCGGCACTCCCTCAGTACTGACCCTCTGACAGTGCGGCACTCCCTCAGTACTGACCCTCTGACAGAGCAGCACTCCCTCAGTACTGACCCTCTGACAGTGCGGCGCTCCCTCAGTACTGACCCTCTGACAGTGCGGCACTCCCTCAGTACTGACCCTCTGACAGTGCGGCACTCCCTCAGTACTGACCCTCTGACAGAGCAGCACTCCCTCAGTACTGACCCTCTGACAGAGCAGCACTCCCTCAGTACTGACCCTCTGACAGTGCAGCACTCCCTCAGTACTGACCCTCTGACAGTGCGGCACTCCCTCAGTACTGACCCTCTGACAGTGTGGCACTCCCTCAGTACTGTCCCTCTGACAGTGCGGCGCTCCCTCAGTACTGGCCCTCTGACAGTGTGGCACTCCCTCAGTACTGACCCTCTGACAGTGCGGCACGCCCTCAGTACTGACCCTCTGACAGTGCGGCGCTCCCTCAGTACTGACCTTCTGACAGTGCAGCACTCCCTCAGTACTGACCCCCTGACAGTGCGGCACTCCCTCAGTACTGTCCCTCTGACAGTGCGGCGCTCCCTCAGTACTGACCCTCTGACAGTGCGGCACTCCCTCAGTACTGTCCCTCTGACAGTGCGACGCTCCCTCAGTACTGACCCTCTGACAGTGCGGCACTCCCTCAGTACTGACCCTCTGACAGTGCAGCACTCCCTCAGTACTGACCCTCTGACAGTGCGGCACTCCCTCAGTACTGACCCTCTGACAGTGCGGCACTCCCTCAGTACTGTCCCTCTGACAGTGCGGCGCTCCCTCAGTGCTGACCCTCTGACAGTGTGGCACTCCCTCAGTACTGACCCTCTGACAGTGCGGCACTCCCTCAGTACTGACCCTCTGACAGTGCGGCGCTCCCTCAGTACTGACCTTCTGACAGTGCAGCACTCCCTCAGTACTGTCCCTCTGACAGTGCGGCACTCCCTCAGTACTGACCCCCTGACAGTGCGGCACTCCCTCTGTACTGACCCTCTGACAGTGCGGCACTCCCTCAGTACTGACCCTCTGACAGTGCGGCACTCCCTCAGTACTGACCCTCTGACAGTGCGGCACTCCGTCAGTACTGACCCTCTGACAGTGTGGCGCTCCCTCAGTACTGACCCTCTGACAGTGCAGCACTCCCTCAGTACTGACCCTCTGACAGTGCAGCACTCCCTCAGTACTAACCCTCGCCGCTGCGAATTGGCAGCAACCTTTCGGTAATGGTCAGAAATGAGGGGTTTAAACTAAAAAGAGTGAGAGAGTAGCGGGTGCAGCCTCCTACCAGTCAATAGAACAGCAGGCGTCAACTTTGCAGAGGTGCTGGTGGCAGAGTTGGAGGTCAGCCCTCCTGCGGGCCATGGGCCTGTCGTTCTTGTTGGGTGTGGGGACCGCACTTGGAGCTCGTCAGCGTCACATTGTCAACTGTGCTTCTGAAGAGCGACACTCTGTCTAGTGAAGCACTGGGAACCTCAACAGAAACATGGCAAATTCTACAATTAGCACAGGGCTATTAAATGAAAGCGCAATACAAAAAGCGATCAACTTGGGATTGTAACATCTGCGTCTGTCCATCATGTTCCCTCTTGCCTTTTTTGGCTGGCCTGAACTTCGACAGCAGATTAGCAGTGGTTGGGTTGGGCTGGGAAGAAACAGAACTCTAAATAGGTACCGAATGTAAAGAATTAAAGATTTACTAAACACGGGTTATCTACGGAACCGCACTTACACACACACTTCAGCTTTGCGGACGAATCAGGCGTGTTAACGTGAGCTCAGTACTTTTGAACTGTCGATGTAATTATTCAGTGTCAACAGGCAACCTTTTATTGAGAAGCTTATGGTGTGATCTGATCGAAGTCTTCAAGGTATTAACAGGGGAAGACAGGGCCGATTAAAAAAACTGTCTGCACGGGTTGGCGATTTTAGAACCAGGAGGCAGAGTGTAAAGGTTCGGGTCAGGCCATTCAGGAGAGCTGTTGGGAAAAGGTTCTTTGCTCAAAGGGCGATCGAGGGTTCGAAATTTCTCCCACAAACGGTAATTGATGCTGCATCGGTCTCCACGAAGGCTCCGGCTTCATGACAAGAGGTTAAAGGTTATCAGTCCTAAATCGAGAGACGTCAATTGGAGTACGACGTTTGCTGACTCCTGATGAACCCCTCGCTTACAACCGGGGGGGTAACAGAGGTGCCCGCACGGGCTGCCGAGGGTGGAGGCAGGGGTTTTGACCCAGTGACGGTGACGGGACGATTAATCCGGGGGGGGGGGGGGAAATCAGCCATGATCTTATCGAATGGCGGGGAAGGAACGCGGGGCTAAATGGCCTCCGGTTTCGCATGATCGGATGATAAGTCAGGACAAAGTGATGCAGGCGAGTGAAATGAAATGAACATCGCTTATTGTCACAAGTAGGCTTCAAATGAAGTTACTGTGAAAAGCCCCGAGTCGCCACATTCCGGCGCCTGTTCGGGGAGGCTGGCACGGGGATCGAGCCGTGCTGCTGGCCTGTTTTAAAAGCCAGCGATTTAGCCCTGTGCTAAACGAGCCCCTGGAGTGGGACAGAGGGGTTCCTGCGCAGACTCTTGAAGGTGGCCGGACAGACCGGGAAAGTACTCGGTAAGGTGCGTGTGGTGGGGATGTGACAGGACGGGGGGACAGGGAGCAGAGCCGAACATAGCACTGGACCAGAAAGTGAGCCGGGGGAGATGGAGGGCGTGCTGTATTCCCGCTGTGCGAGTGCGTGGCTGCCACGGGGCAGAGCCAGATTCCACCAGTGTTGGCAGCATCTCGACAGGGAACGGAAACGAAACAGGAATGGTCCCTTTGGAGAAGGAAGCTCTTTTTAAAAAGGCTTTTTCCGCCTCTTTCCCAGAGAGAGAAGCAGTTTCGCAGTCGGCAGCTCAACACGGCTCCAGGGCAGTGATCGCGTTACTGGGCCAGTAATCCAGAGGCCCTCGGGCAGGGCCTTTACCGTCCAGAAGGACGAGGGCAGCAGATACCTGGGAACCCCACCACCTGGAGGTTCCCCTCCGAGTCACTCCCCACCCCGACTGGGAAATATATCGGCCGCTCCTTCACTGTCGCTGGGGCAACATCCTGGAACTCCCTCCCTAACAGCAGGGTGGGGGCAACAACGCCCGATTCTGATCCAAACCGAGACAAATTTAATGTCCTTCAGGGAGGGAAATCTGCCGCCCTTCCCCGGCCTGGCCTATGGGTGACTCCAGACCCCCAGCAACGTGGTCGAGTGCGAACGGGCCTCGTCACCCACTGACGATATCACCAGCGGCTTCACAGGGGCGATTATAGGTGAAGCCCACACTGCAAAGGAACACAAGAAATTGGATGGGGATCAACAGTAGGAACCCCCCCCCCCCTCGCAGTGCCTGATTTCACCCCACCCCCACCCCACCCGCCCCCTCTCCTCCAGTTCCCGGGTGCTGTACCCTCGACGGTGGCGGTGGTTAGCACTGCTGCCTCACGGCGCTGAGGACCCGGGTTCGATCCCGGCCCCGGGTCACTGTCCGTGTGGAGTTTGCACATTCTCCCCGTGTCTGCGCGGGTCTCGCCCCCACAACCCAAAGATGCGCAGGGTGGGTGGATTGGCCGCGCTAAACCGCCCCTTAATTGGAAAAAAAGGTGGCCGATGGGACACTTGCCTTTACTCGGCGAGACATCGAATATCAGAGCGGGGAGGTTATGACGGAGCTGGTTAGGCCCCAGCTAGAGTACTGTGTGCAGTTCTCGTCGCCACTCTATAGGAAGGATGTGATTGCACTGGAGAGGGTGCAGGGGAGATTCACCAGGATGCTGCCTGGACTGGAGCGTCTCAGCTGTGAAGAGAGGCTGGTTAGGCCGGGGTTGTTTTCCTTGGAGCAGAGAAGGACGAGCGGTGGAGCCCCCTGGGTTGGCCGCTTCCTGACTTAAAATGGAGATCCGCAAAGACTACAGCAGGAGCCAAGACAAAGAAGGCCAACGGACACTCAGGGACCGCCCGGCGATCAGGGAACGGCTCCAGTATTGGAGAAATCGATCCAAGTGATCGGAACGCAGTCCAATCATTTGGAACCAGGTACGGGGTCCGCCCCGAATGGCGCGAAGCCCCTGGAGACTATAAAATAGAGTCCCCAAGTTCAATTCGTCCTTCTTGGCTGGGTCACTCAGCAGCTCGAACCAACCAGTGACCTGTCTAAGTTGCTGAATCAACCAAGTAAATCTCCAGTCAACGCACGCTACGAGATAGGCGCTCCCAGCTACCAGTCCATACCATCTTTTGAATCCTGCAGGCTCAGAATCGAACGAAAGGCCATTTGTTCCCCTGGCCTGGTGGGCCAGTTCCAAGCTAAGTATAGGCCTTTTAGTGATAGAGATTGCCTAGTAAGTAGAGTTTTATGCACGACTAGTGATTGACGGTGTATAATAAATGTGTTTTGATTTGAAACTTACTAACTGGTGTATTGAGTTATTGATCAGTACTTGAGCTTGAACCTCGTGGTGGTATCATAAAGATACCTGGCGACTCTAGAGCAAAGGTTATAGAAACAGAGCAAATTAAGTAAAGACACAACGGGCAACAAATTAAGAGCCAACTAAAGTTAGCAACAGGGGGACCTGATCGAGGTGGACAATATTCTGAGGAACATAGATAGAGTGGACAGGAAGGAACCTTTCCCCTTAGTAGAGGGATCAATGACCAGGGGGCAGAGATTTAAGGTCAGGGGCAGGAGATTGAGAGGGGATTTGAGGAAAAACCTTTTCCCCCAGAGGGTGCTGGGAGTCTGGAACTCGCTGCCTGAAAGGGTGGGAGAGGCGGGAACCCTCACAACATTTAAGAAGCATTTAGATGAGCGAGTGAAACTCCGCAGCAAACAAGGCCAAGGACCAACTGCTGGGAAATGGGTTTAGAATAGAGAGGGGCTCGATGGGCCGGCACAGACATGGTGGGCCGAAGGGCCTGTTTCCCTGCTGTAAGACTCTGCCACCTGGCAAAAAAAAAAAAAAACAGGGGTTCCCACCGGCTCGTGATGGATTTGCTCGCGGAACGCCAAGCTGGCGAGGGGACACCTTTGAGCAACATCACATCCACGCGATCTCTCAAGAGGGTGTACGGCAGGATGTAAATAAAAGGTGTTCAGAGCCGCTCAAGTGTGCACATGCGAGGCTGAACTGTACCGATTGAGAGAGCAGAGTGAGGGAGGGGCAGAGTGAGGGAGGGGCAGAGGCGGGGGGGAGTGGGGTGTTTACAACAGAAATAAATCTACCCCTGGAGACTGATGTTCATCCAATATCTTCGGTCCTGCTGCGTGACGGACGGGCTGGCTCCCACGGGTTTTTATGACGGTGAGGGTTTCTTATTTGACTGAGGGATGGAGGGAGCCTTCGCCTCCAGCGTCAGCGAAGTCACAATCCCCTATTGTCCTTTGGGGCAGTAGAACCAGCGCCCTTGGCAACAGAATGGGTTGTGACCATGACAATGGTCCAAGTCGGAGAGAATTGCACCCGCACCCGGGGCACGCTCGCTCCCTCATCTCGACCAGCCCGCCCGTCACTATCGCGCTCTGGGCAGCAAATCCCCCCTTCCTCCCCCACGAACATCCCCGGAGGGGAGTGACCTGATTCGGAGGTCCAAGCCCACCCGTGTCCTGGGCTAGAAACACCCGTGTGAGACCACACAGATGGGTTTATTCTTTCACGGGCTGTGGGCCGGGCCCAGCATTCATTGCCCGTCCCCGATTGCCCCTCGAGGAGGTGGCGGTGAGCGGCCTTCTTGAACCCCTGCACTCCGTGCGGGCGTTAGGGAGGGAGCTCCAGGATTTTGACAGTGAAGGAACGGCAGACATATTTCCAAGTCAGGTTGGCGTGGGGGGCCCGGGGGGGGGGGGGCTTGCAGGTGGTGGTGGTCCTCCTGCGTCTGCCACCCTTGTCCTTCTAGATGTCGTGGGTGCGGAAGGGGCTATCGAAGGAGCCTTGGTAAATTGCAGTGCATCTTTTCGATGGTGCACCCGGCTGCCACGTCAATCAAGCGGGGCCCGCTTTGTCCTGGATGGGTGTTGTTGGAGCTGCCCTCATCCACGTAAATGGGAGAGTATTCCATCCAACTCCTGACCTGCAGATAAGAACAAAGAACAGAGAAAAGTACAGCACAGGAACAGGCCCTTCGGCCCTCCAAGCCAGCCCCAAACATGCTGCCCGTCTAATCTAAAATTTTCTACACTTCCTCGGTCCGTATCCACCTATTCCCATCCTATTCATGGATTTGTCAAGATGCCCCTTAAACGTCACTATCGTCCCTGCTTCCACCACCTCCTCCGGCAGCAAGTTCCAAGCACCCACTACCCTCTGTGTAAAAAACTTGCCACGTACATCTCCTCTAAACCTTGCCCCTCGCACCTTAAACCTATGCCCCCATGTAATTGACCCCTCTACCCCGGGGAAAAGCCTCTGACTATCCACTCTGTCTATGCCCCTCATAATTTTGTAGACTTCTATCAGGCCGCCCCTCAACCTCCGTCGTTCCAGTGAGAACAAACCGAGTTTATCCAACCTCTCCTCATAGCTAATGCCCTCCATACCAGGCAACATCCTGGTAAATCTCTTCTGCACCCTCTCTAAAGCCTCCACATCCTTCTGGTAGTGTGGCGACCAGAATTGAACACTATACTCCAAGTGTGGCCTAACTAAGGTTCTATACAGCTGCAACATGACTTGCCAATTCTTATACTCAACGCCCCGGCCAATGAAGGCAAGCATGCCGAGTGCCTTCTTGACTACCTTCTCCACCTGTGTTGCCCTTTTGGTGGGACAGGTTTTGGGGGGGAGTCGCCAGGTGAGCTAATGTAGCATTTCCAGCCTCTGGCCTGCTCTTGTAGCCAAGGTGACACCAAACTGCAAAGCATTGGGATAACGGAGAGCAGCTTGTAAAGGAGCAATCGTCCAGGGGGAGTGGAATTTAGGGAGAAGATTCTACAGCTTGGGGGCCCCAGAGCGATGGGAATGGAGGATGCCAGGTTGATCTCAGCCACATCGCCTGGGAATGTCCGATGTCCCGGGACACAGGACATTAAAACAAAACCAGGTTGCGCTAATACAGTGAAGTCAATCACAGTTCAATGGCCTTGTGTGTACCTACTCCACAGGGCCCACCCAACATCGGGTCAAATAATGGATAGGCTAATTGGGCGAGGAAGCAGACTTTGCCAACATTGCTTGAGCAAACACAACCTTTGAAATAAGATCGATAGATTGTCGTTACTGACAACTGGGCATGTTGAATGAAGGCTGGGGAAGCAAGGTGGGGATCAAGGCCAGCTGTGGCCTCCTCGAATGGCTGGGACAAGCTGAACAGGGCTGAATGGCCTTATGCTGTCTTTCATGAGATAGATCCAGGGTTGGCGCACAGGTGGAAGGACATGTCGCTGAGGATGTACCAAAGGGCAATGAGCTCCACATGAAGTGGGAGGCAATCAAATAAAGGTAAAGTCACCTTTTGAGGGGGCTTCCTGAATAACCTCAGGAATTCGAATCTCGCGGCCGGCCTCGCTCTGCGTCATGAACCAGCCCACTCAGCCCCCAGAGGGGAGGCATACGAGGGCTAGGGAACTGTACCCAGAGTTCAACTGAGCACCACTCTCCCTCCACTTAATCTCCACCTGCTCACGGGTCTCCGTTTGGGAGGTTTGCGCTCCACCCCCGTAGCCAGCCCACGATCCCCCTCCCCAGATTTCACCTCAACATTTCCGGTGGGACAGTCCTGCCCATTATTTCCACGCGTGGATCGTTGGAAGGTGGCAGGATAGGCCGAGGGAGCAGTTAATAAAGCAAACAGTATCCTGGGCTGGATGAACAGGGGGATAGCGGATTCAAGAGCCAAGGAGGTTATGTTGAATTTGTACAAGCCACTAGTGTAGTCACAGCTCGAGTACTGCGACCTGCTCGGAGGACGTTTCATAGAGGTGTTCAAAATCACGAGGAACCTGGACTGGGTCGCTATGGAGAAACTGCTCACACTTGGATTGAAAGCGAGGGGGCATGGGTGGCGCAGTGAGTAGCATTGCTGCCTCACAGCATCGAGGACCCGGGTTCGATCCCCAGCCCTGGGTCACTATCCATGTGGGGTTTGCACATTCTCCCCGTGTCTGCGTGGGTCTCGCCCCCACAACCCAAAGATGTGCAGATTAAGTGTATTGGCCGCGCTAAATTGCCCCTTAATTGGAAAAAAATGAATTGGGTACTCTAAAGTTACTTTTCAAAAAGAACGAGAGGGCAGAGTTAAAGCAATCGGCAAAAGATGCAGGCAAAAAATGTTGAAGCACTTTTGTTACACAGCGAGTGGGTCGGGCTTGGTACTCTCTGCCCGAGTGAGGGGGAGGCAGGTTCAATGGAGCATTTCAAAGGGCAGTAGAGTGATCAGAGAGGAGGAAGAACATGGCAGGTTACAGGGAGAGGGGGTGGGGGGGGGGGGGGGGATGGCCTCCTGCTGCTCCAGAATAATAATGTGATTCCGTCACGTCAGCAGAACAGATCCTGCGTTTGAAACATCTGGAGGCCGGGAGCAGGAACGAATCACATTCACCAGGGAAAACACCCATTTTGGGCTTAGTCTTGCAAGCGGGAGATTCCACGGGCACTTTTTCCCCCCACCTCCCTCCTCTGTTCAACAACACAGGAAGGGGTTGCACTTTAAAACCTCTGATACATTCGACCAGTTTACTGACTCAAAAGTTTTACCCTTATTTGCGAGATGAACAAAAGACAAAACAGGTTCACAGTTTGACGCAATTTTATTTACAACAGACTCACAGGCTACAATCACTGGATGTGGATGTCTTCTCTGGGCTCGAAACCCAGGGTCCATTCTTCTTGCGATGGTCGTGCCTGGGGGGGGGGGGGGGGGGGGGTCTCCCAGGTTATTACTGAAGATCTATTCGATGTTCCTTTCTTTATACCGGGAAGCTAGGATTGAGTCGTAGGTATACACCCACCATTGGCCACTGTCCCAGCCAGACCCCAACTGGCTATTGGGCAACACACGATACTCCTATTTATACATGGTGATTCAATCAAGACCCGTTGTCCTCTGAAACTTCCCTTGTCTGACCAGCTATTAGCCCATTACGGAGTCTGTGACGGCTTCTTTCGTCTGTCCTTCGCCCTGCTGCAAAGTTCATCACCTGTGTCTGGAAGTTTAATCTTTTAATAATCGTTACTGTCACAAGTAGGCTTACATTAACACTGCAATGAAGTTACTGTGAAAAGCCCATAGTTGCCACATTCCAGCACCTGCTCGGGTACACAGAGGGAGAACTCGGAACGTTCGATTCACCCAACAGCACGTCTTTCGGGACTTGTGGGAGGAAACCGGAGCGCCCGGAGGAAACCCACGCAGACACGGGGAGAACGTGCAGACTCCGCACAGACAGTGACCCAAGCCGGGAATCGAACCTGGAACTGTGAACTGGCTACATATTCATAGTCTTGGGAGTGGGTAATCTCAAAGTCCATATAGCAATAACAGGTTTATACCTTGACTTGGGGTGCTTTTAAAGATGGCCAGTATCGATACCAGCCAGGGTGTCAGGAGGCAATTTCTGTTCCTGGCCTACGTGTATCTTCTCGGCCTCTTTTCAGTACCATAAAGGGGGTCTATGATCAGAGGCGCACCCGGCTTTTTGGATGCGGGACACCCAGTTTGGGGTGACGCAAGGTGCTGGCAGAATATGAACATTACCCAGCCCCCTCGTGTGAAAGTGAAAAAAAAAAAATCGCTTATTGTCACAAGTTGGCATCAAATGAAGTTAGTGAAAAGGCCCTCGTCACCACATTCCGCCACCTGTTCGGGGAGGCTGGTACGGGAATTGAACCCGTGCTGCTGGCCTGCCCTGGTCTGCTTTAAAAGCCAGCCATCTAGCCCCGTGCTAAACCAGCCCCTCATGTTGCTTCGTTGCACCATCCATCAAGCGGGCAGACATGTGCAAACGCCACTCGGACAGTGACCCAGAGCCGGGATTCGAACCTGGGACCTCGGCGCCGTGAGGCAACAGGGCTACCCCCCCCCCCCCCCCCCCCGAGTGACCTTTGCCTCAGCTGCCCAGACGCATTCATTGCCGCTGGTGTGGAATAAATCACCTCCAGGTGGGAACAGAAGGCCATTCAGCCCTTTGAGCCTATTCTGTTCAGTAAGATTGTGGCCTGTCTGCCACCTAACTCCAGATACCCATCGCCTTTCCCCAAATCCCCTTCAGTTAAATATCGATCAATCTCAGGTTTAAAGTGTAACAATTGATCTAGCACTTATAAATAAGGTGGGCAGCACGGTGGCAGAGTGGGTTAGCCCTGTTGCCTCACGGCGCCGAGGTCCCAGGTTCGAATCCCGGCTCTGGGTCACTGTCCGAGTGGCGTTTGCACGCCTGCCCATGTCTGCGTGGGTCTCGCCCCCCCACAACCCAAAGATGTGCAGGGTAGGTGGATTGGCCGCGCTAAATTGCCCCTTAATTGGACAAAATGAATTGGGTACTCTAAATTTATAAACATAAATAAATAAGGTATCGTTTTAAGTGGGTTTAACGTTTCTGCCTTTGGAAGGGTTCAGAGACTGGTATGGCAACTGCTCAGCCCAAGACTGTAAGAAACTACAGAGAGTCGTGAACACCGCCCAGTCCATCACACAAACCTGCCTCCCATCCATTGACTCCATCTACACCTCCCGCTGCCTGGGGAAAGCGGGCAGCATAATCATAGACCCCCTCCCACCCGGCTTACTCACTCTTCCAACTCACTCCTCCATCGCACAGGAGCTACAAAAGTCTGAGAACACGCACTAATTCAAAAACAGCTTCTTCCCCGCTGTTACCAGACTCCTAAACGACCCTCTTATGGACTGAACTGATCTCTTCACACATCTTCTCGACGGAGTAGTACTACACTCCGTATGCTGGGCCTGATGTCTATGTATTTACATTGTGTATTTATTGTATGTCCTACGTTTTTTTCAAGAATGGAGTGATCTGCCTGGTCTGTACGCAGAGCAATACTTTTCACTGTACTTCGGTACACGTGGCAATAAATCAAATCAATCTACACATGTTAATGTTAAAATCTGTTATGGTCTTTTGAGCAGGTGTTCATTCTGGGAACTTGGAGGCTGAGGGGCGACCTGATAGAGGTCTACAAAATTATGTGGGGCATAGACAGGGTGGATAGTCAGGGACTTTTCCTCAGGGTAGAGGGGTCAATTACGAGGGGGCATAGGTTAAGGTGCAAGTGGCAAGGTTTAGAGGAGATGTACGAGGCAAGTTTTTTTACGCAGAGGGTAGTGGGTGCCTGGAACTCGCTACCGGAGGAGGTGGTGGAAGCAGGGACGATAGTGACGTTTAAGGGGCATCTTGACCATGCATGAATAGGATGGGAATAGAGGGATACGGACCCAGGAAGTGTAGAAGATTGTAGTTTAGTCGGGCAGCATGGTCGGCGCGGGCTTGGAGGGCCGAAGGGCCTGTCCCTGTGCTGTACTTTTCTTTGTTCTTTGTCAAACCAACTGGGATCGTAACAGGAATGTTGCTCTTGGCGGTTCAGCCACACTGGACCCCACATCCTAAACCCTGGGTGGGAAACATTTCTGCCAAACCTCCCCGTCGCTTTTTGAGTCCAGAAGCTAAATCCGATGCAACCAAGGTGGCAGTCTGACTCCCTCAACATTACTTCCAGCATTATCCTGGACTCCCAGGACCTGCAGAGAAAACGTGTCCAGCATTTTGGGGGTAAGGTTAAACCAGTGCAGTCCCACAGCTTACCCCTCCCCTCCACACAGACGACAC
This sequence comes from Scyliorhinus torazame, assembly GCF_047496885.1. NCBI lineage: Eukaryota > Metazoa > Chordata > Chondrichthyes > Carcharhiniformes > Scyliorhinidae > Scyliorhinus > Scyliorhinus torazame. Next base: position 7,554,684 of record NC_092737.1, read on the forward strand.
GACGCACAAGTGTCCCCGAGAACAGGCACAGTAATCACTCACTGCTGAACCCATCAGACATCGGGGTAGAATTAGGCCACTCGGCCCATCGAGTCTGCTTCGCCATTCAATCATGGCTGATATTTTTCTCATCCCCATTCTCCTGCCTTCTCCCCATAACCCCCGGTCCCCTTATTAATCCAGAACCTATCTATCTCTGTCTTAAAGACACTCAGTGATTTGGGCTCCACAGCTTCCTGCGGCAAAGAGTTCCACAGATTCCCCACCCTCTGGCTGAAGAAATTCCTCGTAACCTCTGTTTTAAAGGATCGTCCCTTTAGTCTGAGATGGTGTCCTCTGGTTCCACTTTTTCCTACAAGTGGAAACATCCTCTCCACGTCCCCTCTATCCAGGTCTCGCAGTATCCTGTAAGTTTCAATAAGATCCTCCCCTCATCCTTCTAAACTCCAACGAGTACAGACCCAGAGTCCTCAACCGTTCCTCATACGACGAGCTCTTCATTCCAGGGAACATTCTTGTGAACCTCCTCTGGACCCTTTCCAAGGCCTGCACATCCTTCCTTAGATACAGGGCCCAAAACTACTCGCAATACTCCAAATGGGGCCTGACCAGAGCCTTATACAGCCTCAGAAGTACATCCCTGGTCTTGTATTCTAGCCCTCTCGACATGAATGCTAACATTGCATTTGCCTTCCTAACTGCCGACTGAACCCGTGCAATTAAAACTAATTATTTGCACCCATCTGTTCCTGGATCTCGGGAGCTTCCCAATTCCCATTAAAATGGGGCAGGCGCAAAGTACAGGGTGGTCAAAAAAAAAAAAAAAAAGACAATCTCTCTCCGCCTCGGAACCACACGCAGGCCACTACCCGGGACACCGGAGTCGCCCCCGGCTAACGGTGCCCAAGATCAGAGATCGAGAACGGTGAGCTAGCCCCGGGTGAAATAGCAGCTAAAGTCTTCAGAACACACCACGGATCAAGGGCACGAGACCGTGTTACGGCGGGTCCCGCGTGCTGCATGTTCAGCCAAGCTCCAGCGCTTCATGGGCAAACAGGGGGTTACTTTTTGACTTACTGAAGGGGCCCAGATGTGTGAGCGACACACCATAATGCAATTATGAATACAGTATAGTTTCATAGAACATAGTGCAGAAGGAGGCCATTCGGCCCATCGAGTCTGCACCGACCCACTTAAGCCCTCACTACCACCCTATCCCCGTAACCCAATAACCCCTTCTAACCTTTTTGGTCACCAAGGGCAATTTATCATGGCCAATCCATCCAACCTGCACGTCTTTGGACTGTAGGAGGAAACCAGAGCACCCGGAGGAAACCCAAAATGGGCAGACTCCGCACAGACAGTGACCCAGCAGGGAATCGAACCTGGCATTGCCTTCTTCCAGACCCTTCCATCAGGCAGAAGGTACAGAAGTCTGAAGACCCGCACATCTAGACATAGGAACAGCTTCTTCCCCACAGCTACCAGACTCCTCAACGACTCCCCCTCGGACTGATCTGTTCCCTGTAAGAACACTATTCACGACTCCCTATGCTGCTCTTGCTCATGTATTTGCTTTGTTTGGCCCCTTGTTCCGCACTGTAACCAATCACTGTTTGTCGATGTACCATTTGTCAATGTTTCCTGTTGATTATTCCTTTTTGTCTACTATGTACGTACTGTGTACGTTCCCTCTGCCGCAGAAAAATACTCTTCACTGTGCTTCGGTACATGTGACAATAAATCACATCAAATTTTTAAAAAAGAAAGCATTATGAATTTCAGGTCTCGGGGAAAGCAGGGAATACCACTGCCAACACTGGGCAATGAAGACAAACACCATTATTAAAAAGGATCAAAATACAGGACACCGGGATCAGGATCACGGAGAACAGTACAAGAGCAAGGCCGGCACTTGTACAGGCATTCCGAACCACCTTCGCTGCTGTAATAGCCACTATTTTATGAAAGGGAAGACACTGGCGGTGGGGGGGAAAGTAACGAACACTGATACACGGTGTACTGATGTTTTATTATTAGCTTGCACGGTACAGGAGGTGTGCCCCTTGACAGCGAGACAGCACGGTTGGCGAAAGACACATCCAATCAACTTGGAGTTGACATTACGCGGGTGAACCAATCATCGAGGTCAAAAAAAATCCCCCCCCCGCCCCCCGACCCCGGCAAAAAACAAAAAGGAACAAAGAGAGCCAACAGCGGGACTGCAGATATGATAGCAGAGCTCAGTAACGGAACAAATCAAAACGAGTCAATTAAAAAGGATTACTCCACCTTCCGTTCCACCCCCCCCCCCCATTCCCCAACCCCCCTCCCCAACCCCCCTCCCCGATGCCCTCCTCCATTTATCCAGGATATGACAGAAACGCAAAAAGATCAGCATTTATAGAACACACCGAGTGAAAGATTAGAGAATGCTCAGCTTGTCGAAGCATCAGCCGTGTTTACAGGCCGTAAACACTCTCATCACTGTAAGCGATGTATAAAAAGAAATCCTCCTCGTGATGTTCCTGAGAAACGAACAGAAAGAAAAAGACTGGATTAGGACGTTCTCCGGACTCTTTCCCCCCCCCTCCTCTGTTCTTTATACACACACACACACACACACACAAGCTCCGATCCAAGAGACTGCTCCTCCAACAGGGCAGCACTGCCCCGGTTACCGAACTTTATGCTTAATGCTCTGTACTCGAACCCTGGTGACTCTAAGACGAGAGCGCCGCGAGGAGGAGGGGGTTTGAAATATCTGCGCCCCGTCATTCTGCGTCAGATCACAGCGGCGGCGCGCCCTTATCGCTGTGACCTGGCTGCCCCATCTGATCGCAATCCCGTACAATGCCAAATCAGTGTAATGGCCACCTTGCTGTCAGAAAGAGGAGCTTTGCGAAAACCCTCTTGTGGGAATTCACTGCAAAGGACGCCGCGGGGGTCCAAGGGACAAACTGTGTTCCGGGATTACTTTGCGGGCGCTTTTTAACAGAACCCTTTTAGAGCCCTCACGCCCCTCTGCCTTTAGTTCAACACTGAATTCCCGTACACAGACCGAGAAACGTTAGCAGGTTTTAATCACGTTACGCGCTGTCGAGTGAAACACCGTCAGGCGACAGCCAGCTTTCCGCTACTCACCTGGTACAGCTGCCCCATGGTCGCACTGGTTGGTGGAATGACATTGTTTACGAAAAAGAAGAGGGCATCTTCAGCTCTCAGGTGGATGCGCTTTCGAATCAGGAAGTAGAACTGACCCACTGTGGAGGGGGGGAAACAAATGATTAGCAATGAATCAGAACAGGGCGCCACGCAGACACTAAACCGGCTCCTAATAAAGGAGGTGGCAGCTTCACAACGGGTTTTGTCACACGCCAACACTTACTGGGCGCCAGGCAGTATGAAGGTGGCACTCACTCAGTGAGTGAGTGAAGGCAGAGGGGTGTGAGGGACCTTTCGTGTCCTCTTGCATCACTCGCGCAGGTACAGCCGGCAGTAAAGAAGGCAAATGATATGTCGGCCTTCACAGCGAGAGGATTTGAGTATATAGGAAGGATGTGGAAGCATTGGAAAGGGTGCAGAGCAGATTTACCAGAATGTTGCCCGGTATGGAGGGAAGATCTTATGAGGGAAGGCTGAGGGACTTGAGGCTGTTTTCGTTAGAGAGAAGGTTAAGAGGTGACCTAATTGAGGCATACAAGATGATCAGAGGATTGGATAGGGTGGACAGTGAGAGCCTTTTTCCTCGGATGGTGATGTCTAGCACGAGGGGACATAGCTTTAAATTGAGGGGAGATAGATATAAGACAGATGTCAGAGGTAGGTTCTTTACTCAGAGAGTAGTAAGGGCGTGGAATGCCCTGCCTGCACCAGTAGTGGACTCGCCAACACTAAGGGCATTTAAATGGTCATTGGATAGACATCTGGACGATAAGGGAATAGTGTAGATGGGCTTTAGAGTGGTTTCACAGGTCAGCGCAACATCGGGGGCCGAAGGGCCTGTACTGCGCTGCAATGTTCTGTGTTCTGTATAGGAATAGGGATGTTTTACTGCAATTGTACAGGGCATTGGTGAGGCCACACCTGGAGTATTGTGGGCAGTTTTGGTGTCCTTATCTGAGGAAGGATGTTCTTGCTATGGAGGGAGAGCAGCGAAGGTTTACCCGGCTGATTCCTGGGAAGGCAGGACTGTCATACGAGGAGAGACTAAGTCGGTTAGGATTATATTCATTGGAGTTTAGAAGAGTGAGAGGGGATCACATGGAAAGGTACAAAATTCTAACAGGATTAGACAGGGTAATCCGTCTCCCTCACTGTTCTCAGTTCCGGTGAGAAAGTATCTGCTTGCTAACTCCCTCCCAGTTGCGGTACACCAGACATCAATGCAGCGACACAAGGTCTAGAGGGGAAAGGGTTATTCGTCTGGATTCTTCGAAGGAGACTGCCGACTGGCGTGCTGTGTTTTTCATCTGGCAGTTCCACCATTAACAGCTTTTCACGTTTGGCATTTCCGGTGTTTGCGAAACACGAGTTACTCAATTATATTCCACACAATGCCAGAGTGAAACAAGATGAGTCACGGGCTAGGCAGAGACACTGGAATGGACCCAGGAACATGATACAGACAATGTCAATTACAGATCCGTAAACCAATCCAACACTCGGCAAATACTGCAGCGTCCCAAATTGCTAAGGGGAGGGGCTTTGCACCAGCATACGCCACAGACCGTCGAGACTGTCTAAGAACAGGGTGGCACGACGGCACAGTGGTTAGCACTGTTGCCTCAGGGGGTGGCACGGTGGCGCAGTGGTTAGCACTGTTGCCTCAGGGGGGGCGGCACGGTGGCGCAATGCTGCCACACGGCGCCGAGGACCCGGGTTCGATCCCAGCCCCGGGTCACTGTCCGTGTGGGGTTTGCACATGTGCACCGTGTCTGCGCGGGTCTCACCCCCATAATCCCAAAAGGTGTACAGGGTAGGTGGATTGGTCATGCTAAATTGCCCCTTAATTGGGGAGAAAAAATAATTGGGGACTCTTAAACTTATTTAAAAAAATTTTTGAAACAAAAATAAACGCCTGTGTTACGGTGTGTATGTCTCGACTGCAAGAAGGGTTTTAAAAATCCTTGTATAACCGACAGGCAAACACTGGGACTTCAGAAGGGGTAAAAGGCATCGAAAAAGATCATTTACCTTAATAGAGCTAATGGAATTTTGTTTATTGATAGTTCCCTGGGGTGTGGTTAGCCTGAGCAAGATGGTCATCACCCGATGAGTGGGACAGAGATGATGGGAGGAGCCAGGCGCTGAAGCAGTCAGGTGTGGAGTCTCGGTTTAGATGTTGCTGTCAGCAGAACAGAAGCTTTTTGTCAAGTGCTGGGACGTTAAACAGTAGTTTGACACAGGCAAGAATCAGCAGGTTGTTTCCTGAACGATCTCTCTCAAAGCAGTTTCTCCAAGACATCTCTAAGCAGCAAGTATTCGCGTGTTTGCAAAACTATATTTAAAAGTGGATTTTGACCGGAGATGGGTTTTGCTCAATTGGAGATCAAATATAGCAGTCAGGATTTAAAAGTATTTCATTTTATTGGTGAGCATTGTTTAACGAGTGAAATATTTTTTGTATGATGTTAAAGTTAGTTTGATACCATGTTGGTAATAAAGTTTGTTTCAATATGCCCCATCACTATTTGCGTACGGAGTCACTCCTGGAGCGAGGTAACCTTTCCTCACAGTCTTACAAATTAAAAACAATATTGGGGGTTCTGTCCAGTCTCCTGGCAACGGTTGGGCGTCTGGTCTAAGATCTCAATACTGACAACCCCTGAACATTCCTGCGACTAAAGGGATACAGCCCTTGCGGAGGTACGGGCAGGGAGACAGAGAACAGCAATGGCTTACCCGTCAGGTCAGATGGCACAAGGTACTTCTTCTTGTCGAGGTCCCCTATCCTGGCCTTGGGGGCTTTCTCCACGATCACCTGCACGGGCAAAGCAGAGGCATTAAAACGATCCTCGTCTTTCCAGGCCCACGAGGCAAAGGCAGAGATACCCGAGGTGCAAAACAAATGTGAATCATTTCGTTACAGATGGCAGGGGGACGTGCGAACTGTTGCAGGGCCTGGCCAGACAGAGGTGAAGGAGCTGGGCCGATCACTGCTCCCCAGAGGTTGGGCTCTCCATTTTGTTCAAATAAACGTTTCCAAGTTGACTCAAACCCTGACAAATAGACACGAGCACAGCTAGAGTATCCCCAATGCCTGAAAGGCAGCATTTCTGGAGCTGCATTTACATCAGGGTGCCATGCTGATGGGTCCAAGGCCGTCACTCGACTTTGCAGTGACGACTTCCGGTTGCGGCTATGCAGAGCTAAGTCGCACGTTCGGCAGCTCCCGCTTGGAACGGACTTCTGGGCTCTTTTCAGGGCCCCCAACGGCATTTTCTTGACATTTCCCAGTGTGGGAAGAAGACTGCAACATTCCCCCAACAGTGTATGGCTTGGACCAGGAGTGGGGCGACTAAAAAAGTGGTGGTGAAGCCAAAGAAAGTGCGAGGGAAGAAGAGCAAGATGGCGGCGGGCGGACACCAGGCAGCATGGATGCAGTGGGCGCAGGAGCAGCAGGAGGTTATCCAGCGCTGCTTCAGGGAGCTCAAAGTGGACCTGCTGGAGCCAATGGAAGCTTCTATTGATAAGCTGCTGGAGACCCAGACGGCCCAGGGGGTGGCGATCCGCGAGGTCCGACAAAAGATCTCTGACAATGAGGACGAGATCTTAGGCCTGGCGGTAAAGGTGGAGGCGCACGAGGCGCTCCACAAGAAATGGCAGGAACGGTCCGAGGAGATGGTGAATCGGTCGAGGCGGAAGAATCTGTGGATTCTGGGCCTCCCGGAGGGGCCGGACGTGGGGGCCTATGTGGTCACCATGTTAAACTCGCTGATGAGAGCGGGGTCCTTCCAGGGGCCCCTGGAGCTGGAAGGGGCCCATAGAGTGCTGGCGAGGAGGCCCAAGGCTAACAAGCCTCCGCGGGCGGTGCTGGTGTGGTTTCATCGGTTCGCTGATCGGGAGTGTGTGCTCAGGTGGGCCAAGAAGGAGAGGAGCAGCAGGTGGGAGAACGCGGAGGTTCGGATATATCAGCACTGGAGTGCGGAGGTGGCGAAGAGGAGGGCCGGGTACAATCGAGCGAAGGCGGTGCTGCACAGGAAGGGGGTGAAGTTTGGCATGTTGCAGCCGGCGCGACTGTGGGTCACCTACAAGGACCGGCACCATTATTTTGAGTCCCCGGAGGAGGCGTGGGCCTTTGTTCAGGCCGAGAAGCTGGACACAAACTGAGGGTCGGGATGGGTGGTCAGGGATTGCGGTTGTTGTGTTACATTTTATGGGGGGGTTCTTTGTTCTTGTTCAGTTTTGCTTCGGTGTGGGTGGTTAGGGTGGGTTGGGCACTGTTTTGGTTGGGTCTGTCGGGTGGTCTCTTGGAGGGGGGTAAGTAAACGGAGTAGGGGTGGATGGCCGGTAGGGGGGACGGGGCCCCGCGGGGGAGGGGGAGGCCCGAGTCGGGGGTGAGGGGACTGGGCCTGTAAAAGGAGCTGCGTCAGAGGTGGCGGGGCCGGGCAGGTGGAAAGCGCGGGATTTTTCCCGCGCTGAAGGCTGGAGGGGGCGGGGCCGGGAAGCGAGGGTTGTTTCCCGCGCTGGGGATGGAAGGGGGAGGCGGAGCGCCTGCTGGTGGGTAATGGAGGGGGAGGGGAAGTCCAACAATAGGAGGAGTCGAAGGAGAGGCGGGAGTGGCCGGGGTCAGCTGACTTGCGGGAGTGCAATGGGGGAGCAAAGCAGCTAGGAGGGGTCCTAGCTTTTTTTGGGGGGGGGGAAAGAGAGAACCAGATTGCTGCTGGTATGGTCAAGGGGAAGCTGGAGCGAGTAGAAGGGGTTGGGACGGGGTCTGCCGCCGTGGGGAACGGGCTGGGCGTGGGGTGTGGGCGCGTGGCTGGCCGAGGAGGGGTTATGGCTAGTCGGCGGGGGAGGGGGACGGGTAGCTCCTTGATAACCTGGAATGTAAGCGGACTGAACGGGCCGGTTAAGCAGGCCCGCGTGTTCGCGCACCTGAAGGGGCTCAAGGCGGATGTGGTTATGCTCCAGGAGACAGACCTGAAGGTGGCGGACCAGGTAAGATTGAGGAAGGGGTGGGTAGGTCAGGTGTTTCACTCGGGGCTGGATGCCAAAAATCGGGGGGTGGCGATCTTGGTGGGAAAGAAGGTGTCGTTCGAGGCGTCGAGCATTGTGGCAGATAATGGCGGTAGGTACATAATGGTAAGTAGTAAGTTGCAGGGAGAGAGGGTGGTACTGGTCAACGTGTACGCCCCGAACTGGGACGATGCGGGTTTTATGCGGCGCATGTTGGGTCGGATCCCAGACTTGGATGTGGGGGGCCTGATAATGGGGGGAGGGGGGACTTTAACACGGTGTTGGATCCGGCACTGGACCGCTCCAGGTCTAGGACGGGTAGGAAGCCGGCGGCGGCTAAAGTGCTGAGGGGGTTTATGGACCAGATGGGAGGGGTGGACCCTTGGAGATTTGCAAGGCCGGGGGTTAGGGAATTTTCATTCTTCTCGCACGTTCAAAAGGCTTATTCCCGGATCGACTTTTTTTATTATGAGCAGGGCGCTGATTGCGAGAGTAGAGGATACCGAGTACTCGGCGATAGCCATTTCGGATCACGTCCCGCATTGGGTAGACCTAGAGCTGGGGGAGGAGAGGGACCAGCGCCCGTTGTGGCGCTTGGAGGTGGGGCTGTTGGTGAACGAGGAGGTGAGCGAACGGATCCGAAGAAGCATACAGAGATACCTGGAGGCCAACGATAATGGGGAGGTCCGAATGGGGATGGTCTGGGAGGCGCTGAAGGCGGTGGTCAGGGGAGAGCTGATCTCCATTAGGGCCCACAAGAAGAGGAGAGCGCAGAGGGAGAGGCTGGTGGGGGAGATGGTGAGGGTAGACAGGAGGTACACGGAGGTACCGGAGGAGGTACTGTTGAGGGAGAGGCGTAGCCTCCAGGCCGAATTCGACCTGGTGACCACCAGGAAGGCGGAGGTGCAGTGGAGGAAGGCCCAGGGGGCGGTCTACGAGTATGGGGAAAAGGCAAGCCGGATGCTGGCGCATCAGCTTTGGAAGCGGGACACAGCTAGGGAGATCGGGGGAGTTAAGGACAGGGGAGGGAGTGTGGTGCGGAGTGGGGTTGGCATCAATGGGGTCAAGGACTTTTATGAGGAACTGTATCGGTCCGAGCCCCCACTGGAGGAGGGAGGGATGGGCCGTTTCCTGGACCAATTGCGGTTTCCAAAGGTGGAAGAGGGACTGGTGGCGGGACTGGGGGCCCCGATTGGGCTGGAGGAGCTGATCAAAGGGATAGGGAGCATGCAGGCAGGGAAGGCACTGGGGCCGGAGGGGTTCCCGGTCGAATTCTACAAAAAATATGTGGACCTGTTGGGCCCGTTGCTGGTTAGGACCTTCAATGAGGCAAGGGAGGGGGGGGCTTTGCCCCCGATGATGTCCCGGGCACTGATCTCCTTGATCCTGAAGCGGGACAAGGATCCCCTGCAGTGTGGGTCTTACAGGCCGATTTCATTGTTAAATGTAGATGCCAAGGTGCTGGCGAAGGTCTTAGCCGCGAGAATTGAGGACTGGGTGCCGCAGGTGATCCACGAAGACCACACGGGATTCGTGAAGGGGAGGCAGTTGAACGTGACTGTGTGGAGGCTCCTGAACGTTATTATGATGCCGGCGAGGGAGGGGGAGGCAGAGATAGTGGTGGTGATGGACGCTGAGAAGGCCTTCGATAGGGTAGAGTGGGGGTACTTGTGGGAGGTGCTGAAGAGGTTTTGGGTTTAGGGAGGGGTTTGTCAGGTGGGTTAGGCTGTTGTACGAGGTCCCGATGGCGAGTGTGGCCACGAACAAGAGGAGGTCTGAGTACTTTCGGTTGCATCGAGGGATGAGGCAGGAGTGTCCCCTGTCCCCCCTGCTCTTCGCAGTGGCGATTGAACCCCTGGCTATGGCACTGAGGGAGTCGAGGAACTGGAGGGGGTTGGTGCGGGGCGGGGAGGAGCATAGGGTGTCGGTCTATGCGGACTACTTGCTATATGTGGCGGACCCGGTGGGGGGAATGCCGGAGGTAATGAGGATCCTCAGGGAGTTCGGGGATTTCTAGGGTACAAGCTCAACATGGGGAAGAGGGAGTTGTTCGTGGTTCACCCAGGGGAGCAGGAGAGGTGGATTGGCAAGCTCCCACTAAAAAGGGCGGAGAGGAACTTCAGGTATTTGGGGGTCCAGGTGGCCAGGAGCTGGGAGGCCCTGCATAGGCTTAATTTCATGAGGCTGGTGGAGCAAATGGAGGAGGAGTTTAAGAGGTGGGACGCGTTGCCGCTGTCCTTGGCGGGTAGAGTGCAGTCCGTCAAGATGACGGTGCTCCCAAGGTTTTTGTTCCTGTTCCAGTGCCTCCCCATTCTTATCCCGAAGGCCTTCTTTAGGCGGGTCAACAGGAGCATAACGGGGTTTGTGTGGGCGCGAGGGACTCCAAGGGCGAGAAGGGTGTTCTTGGAGCGGAGTAGGAATGTGGGGGCTGGCACTGCCCAACCTCTGTGGGTACTACTGGGCTGCCAATGCGACAATGGTACGCAAGTGGGTGATGGAGGGGGAGAGGGCTGCATGGAAGTGGCTGGAGGCGGCGTCTTGTGAGGGTATGAGTCTGGAGGCGCTGGCAACGGCGCCGCCTTCGCTCCCTCCAATGAGGTACACCATGTGCCTGGTGGTGGCAGCTACCCTCAAAATCTGGGGGCAGTGGAGGCGGCACAGGGGGGAAGTGGGGGCCTCGGTGTGGACCCCAATACGGGGGAACCACCGGTTCGCCCCAGGAAGAACAGGTGGAGGGTTTTCGGGGTGGCACAGGGCAGGGATAAGAAAGTTGGGGGATCTGTTTGTGGATGGGAAGTTTGCGAACCTGGGTGAGCTGGAGGAGAAGTACGGGCTCCCCCCGGGGAACACCTTTAGGTATCTACAGGTAAGGGCGTTTGCCAGGCGGCAAGTGGTGGAATTCCCGCTGCTGCTGCCATGCACAGTACAGGACAGGGTGCTCTCGGGGAGGGGGGGGGGGGGGGGGGGGGGGGGGGGGGGGGGGGGGGGGGGGAGAGGAGAGATCTCGGCAACTTACCAGGTGGTGCAGGAGGAGGAGGAGGCCTCGGTGGTGGAGTTGAAAGTTAAGTGGGAGGAGGAGTCGGGGGAGGAGATCGAGGAGGGGACGTGGGCAGATGCCCTGGGGAGGGTGAATTCTTCCTCTTCGTGCGCGAGGCTCAGCCTCATACAGTTTAAGGTGCTGCACAGGGCACACATGACCGGGACAAGGATGAGCCGGTTCTTTTGGGGTGAGGACAGGTGTGTTAGGTGCTCAGGGAGCCCAGCAAATCACACCCATATGTTCTGGGCATGCCCAGCGCTGGAGGAATTTTGGAAGGGCGTAGCGAGGACGGTGTCGAGGGTGGTAGGATCCAGAGTCAGACCGGGCTGGGGGCTCACAATATTTGGGGTGGCAGAGGAGCCGGGAGTGCAGGAGGTGAAAGAGGCCGGTATTCTGGGCTTTGCGTCCCTGGTAGCCCGGCGAAGGATTCTCCTTCAGTGGAAAGATGCGAGGCCCCCAAGCGCGGAATCCTGGATCAACGATATGGCAGGGTTCATTAAATTGGAGCGGGTGAAATTTGCCTTAAGGGGATCGGTGCAAGGGTTCTTCAGGCGGTGGCAACCTGTCAGAACGGTAGACGCTGGTCAGCAGCAGCAGCGACCCGGTGGGGGAGGGGGGTCTATTTTATTTTTGTTTGTTTACACTGGGGGATCTGAGGGGGTCTATATATTTGCTATGTTTGCTATGTGTTAATTCGGGGTGTTAATTTTATTATTTATGTACAGGGGGGAGGGGGGCAGGGGGTTGATTTATTTTGTTTCGTATTTAATTCTATTGGGTTCCTTTTACATTTTGTTGTTGGTATTTTGTGAAAACTTCAATAAAAATTATTAAAAAAAAAAAAAGAGTTTGCAGTGGCTCGGAGCGATTAAGAGCATTGGGTACGATTTCTCTGCAGTATGCTGCTCCCCCCCCTCACCACTACAAGCCTGGCTGACATTTTTGTTGTTGAACTCCAGTGTTTGGAACATTCTAGAAACCCACACTTTGTTTTTTGTGGTTGGACCGGACAACCGCTGCCCCAGCTGCCCGGCACCCAAACCAGTAACTTTCCTATTTGCTGATGGGCGGCACGGTAGCGCAGTAGTTAGCATGGTTGCTTCACAGCGCCAGGGACCCAGGTTCGATTCCCCGCTGGGTCACTGTCTGCGCGGAGTCTGCACGTTCTCCCCATGTCTGCGTGGGTTTCCTCCGGGTGCTCCGGTTTCCTCCCCACAAGTCCCGAAAGACGTGCTGTTAGGTGAATTGGACATTCTGAATTCTCCCTCCGTGTACCCGAACAGGCGCTGGAATGTGGCGACTAGGGGCTTTTCACAGTAACTTCATTGCAGTGTTAATGTTGTTATGGGCCAGGGTTTAGAGAACCCCAAAGTGTATCATGGAGTTCACCTGACCCACAACTTTTACTAGATTGTGGTATGGGGAGCACACGCCCACTCTACAGGTGTGGGACAGCAGAAATGGAAAGGTATTTTTTTTAAAGCAAAACAATGTTTATTCTATGAACTCAAGTTAACCTTTTTAAAACATAGTGAACATCTTAGCAACCATTAATTCAAATACAACCCCCAAAGACTACAACACCAAGTAATCCTTTAAGCTTTCCTTTTAACATCCATAAGGCTAAAACAATAAGTTTTAACAGAAGCACATCAGGTTTACATTCACTACTGAAAACATTTATAATTCTGAATTCGCCAAATGATCAAGAGATAGTCTTTTGATGGCAGAGAGATCAACAGTACACCTGCTTGGTCTGGCTTCAGCTCCAACACTGAAAACTAAACTAAAACACACCCTCCAGCAAACAGCCTAAAACAAAAGTAAAAAGCCGACAGACAGCCCAGCTCCACCCACTCTCTGACATCACTGATAAACACCCATTTTTTAAAGGAACATTTCTTAAACACCCATTTCTTAAAGGTACTCTCACATGACAATGTAAGCCTACTTGTGACAATAATAAAGATTATTATTGACTGGGGGACCATGGCCGACGGTGTGGAAAAGCAGCAATAGGAATACTTTTTTGGGGTTCTGCTCCTAATATCAGAGTACTACCGAAATCTCCAAACTTTAATAAAATCTGGAACCACTTGCTCCGGCAAAGGGACCCGTCGCTCCTCTCGTCCTGTGAGGCTCGCTCAACCAAGCTGCGAGCGGAGACAATGGAGAAACTATGGGCCCCTGCCTTCAGAACAATCAGCCATCGGCCTGTGCTGACGGCATCGCTTTCTCCAGCTCACTGCAGAGCTCGAAAGGGCAAGTATCGCTCCCTCTTTTGTTCCGCTTTTCAGCTTCACCACCTGCAGACACGGCGGCGAGGAAGTAAGTTGGGCGACTTCCTCGCAGACGGTGGAAACTCAATTATAGGAACTAACGGACGCTAATGGCAGAATCAGAGGGGAAGTTGCAAACCGACAAAACCCACCAGGAGCTCAACCTCCCTGGAGCGGAACAGGCCGACTAGCCCAGTAAAACCAACCCGCCAACAGGCTAACTCACTTTCCAGGTTGCCTTCTCACTTCTGCATGGGCTAGTTTCAGAGCTTTCACACGCAACCGTTTACTCATTCCGAAAATCCAAGTGGAACTTGAACATGGGGCAAGGTGGGCAGACTGAGAAACCATTACACCAACAATCACACCCTGAAACCCGATCGATGTGAGACAGCACGCTCACCCCAGAAGGAGCAGACTTCAAGCAATCAGCGGAAGGATTAGAGGGTACTTTTGAAAAATGTTCTGTAATAAATTTAAGAGGACCCAACTACACCGAGGGTCTGCATAAGTCACCTTTGAAAGTCAAGGCCATTACCGAGGCAACAAACACAATACGTGAACCAACTTCCTTAGGTTTATTAAATTGCGAAGCAAGATGGTTTTCCCCCTAATCTAGCGACTGTTGCCAAACCCTTGCACAACCTACCGCATCAAAATAGGAAGTTCCCAATTCATTTTTTTCCCAATTAAGGGGTAATTTAGCGTGTCCAATGCACCTACCCTGCACATCTTTTGGGTTGTGGGGGTGAGATCCACGCAGACACGGGGAGAATGTGCAAACTCCACACGGACAGTGACCCGGGGCCGGGATCGAACACTGGGGTCCCAGGTTCAAATACCGCCACTGCAGTTGGTGAAATGAGAGTGTCCCTTAAGGTTTTAGTTTTGCTGGCATTGCGGGATTGTTGTCGCTGCACCACTCCACTCGGTCCTCTATCTCCCTCCCAAGTCAGAAGGCAGGAGGGAGATGGAGAACCTAGTGGAGTGGTGCAGCGACAGTAATCTCTTCCTCAATGTCAGCAAAACTAAAGAGCTGGGCATTGACTTCAGGAAGCAATGTACTGTACACACCCCTGTCTGCATCAACGGGGCCGAGGTGGAGATGGTTAGCAGTTTCAAATTCCTAGGGGTGCACATCTCCACAAATCTGTCCTGGTCCACCCACGTCGACGCTACCACCAAGAAAGCACAACAGCGCCTATACTTCCTCAGGAAATTCGGCATGTCCACATTAACTCTTACCAACTTTTACAGATGCACCATAGAAAGCATCCTATCGGGCTGCATCACAGCCTGGTATGGCAACTGCTCGGCCCAGGACCGCAAGAAACTTCAGAGAGTCGTGAACACAGCCCAGTCCATCACACGAACCTGCCTCCCATCCATTGACTCCATCTACACCTCCCGCTGCCTGGGGAAAGCGGGCAGTATAATCAAAGACCCCTCCCACCCGGCTTACTCACTCTTCCAACTTCTTCCATCGGGCAGGAGATACAGAAGTCTGAGAACAGAACAGACTCAAAAACAGCTTCTTCCCCGCTGTTACCAGACTCCTAAACGACCCTCTTATGGACTGACCTCATTAACACTACACCCCTGTATGCTTCATCCGATGCCAGTGCTTATGTAGTTACATTGTGTACCTTGTGTTGCCCTATTATGTATTTTCTTCCCATGTACTTAATGATCTGTAGAGCTGCTCGCAAAAAAATACTTTTCACTGTACCTCGGTACAAGTGACAATAAACAAATCCAATCCAATCCAAGGTTTTACATGACTTGTAGCACAGCTTCAGTGATGTCATTTGTGGGTGGCGCTGGGCTGTGGCTGTCAGGTGAGAGGGGGTTTAGTGTTTGGGTTTCAGTTTGATGCTTTGAACTGGAGAAGAGAAGCAGTGTTTCCCGGTTATCATTTTGAAACTGTTCTAGTGAACTGAAGGCACATTGGGTGTGGCAAAGGGCCTTGGGAACCGTAAAGATAGAGCTGCCTTCCGGAAGGAGTGTTGAATCTGCTGGTTGGAGGCTGGATCTGGGGGAAAGGACCAGCCCAATTCAAGTGAGAATACAATGTGCTGGGCCACGTCCTTGAAAAGGGTTTTGGTTTGTTGGATTTTGTTATTGAATTGGAACAGGTAAGGGGGATTCATTAAGAGTTATACACATAGATTACTGGAGCTGTTGTTTTCTTTGTATTTGTAATTGATAACAAATTCTTGCTGTGTTTTATATATGTTTTTTTTCAATAATGTTTATTAACGTTTTCATAAAGTATCAATAACAAAATAAATAAAGAACACAACAGGGTTAAGTACAAAACACAGTCTAGAAAAGCAACTCTCCATACCCCCCCTTCCCCCTGTACATAAATAAGAAATTAACATTAACACCCCGACTTAACACAACAGGTATATACACCCCCTCAGACCCTCCAGTGTAAATAACAATAACAAAAATAATTATATATTATTCTTGGCTGGGTCACTCAGCAACTCAAATCAACCCTTGAGTGAACTGTCTAAGCTACCGCATCCACCAAGTAAGTCTCCAGTCAACGCTCGCTACGAGATAGGCGATCCTAGCTACCAGTCCATACCAGCTTTTGAATCCTGCAGGCTCAGATCGCACGAAAGGCCATTTGTTCCCCTGACCTGGTGGGCCAATTCCGAAGCTAAGTATAGGCCTTTTAGTGATAGACAATAGTCTAGAAAGTAGAGTTTATGCACGAGTAGTGATTTACTGTGTATAATAAATGTGTTTTGATTTGAATCTTACTAATTGGTGTGTTGAGCTATTGATCAGCACTTGAGCTTGAACCTCGTGGTGGTATCATAAAGATACCTGGCGACTCTCGAGCAAAGGTTATAGAAACAGATCAAATTAAGTAAAGATACAACGGGCAACATTTAAGAACCAACCAAAAGTTAGCAACATATTACTGGCGACATCTGACGGGATCCGACTTAGAAGTGGCCTAACCACTCCGGGAGAACCCAAATATCCGAATTAGAATCCAATTGGGAACAGAAAAACCACAAATGTTCAAGCAGTTCTAATCAATCCTCTTAAATCGGAAGTGTGTTAATGCATGCGTAACTAACAGGGCTATAAGGTAAAACTGATAGATTACTGTTGAGAAAAACTGTCGGGAGTTTGTATTCCGGAAAATATCGAAAGCCGTACCCGTAATTACAGCACCGCTTTAGTACCCCTCGTTCCAAATTTTTAAGAGAGTATTTAGAGAGGAAAGATGGCAATGCAGCGACCAGCAGTAGAGTAGGACAGTGTCCCGTTTGGGAAGAAGAGATCAGGAACTATCTCAAAGAGAAAGGATGGCCCCTTTGGAGTGAATTCTGTGATAATGAGGAAACAGGACCCGGGAGTATAGGACATACTTGGTGGGAGAACCGGTCAGAGATCCATAAGAGAAGTTTAGGGAAAGCTTGCAAGCCGATGGCAATCGTGTCCTGTCTGGCACAATTGCGAGGCACAGAGGAGGTCGTTCGGACGCTCCACAAAGAGATAGAGGAGAGACATCGAATGAGCAAGGTCGATGTTAGCGAGATCGAGAAAGGGAATATAGAGTTGAGAAGGAAGTTGGCAGCAAAGGATGAAGGGGATGATGCCAAGGGGGCACACCAGTCTTGTCTGGCGCATCTGAGCAGCTTCCAAACCCAATATGAGAGGGCCTATCTGGACACGCAACGTGCAGTCCTGGTAAGAGAAGAGACAGAGAAACAGGTAGAGGCATTGCAAAGGCAGTGCAGAGATTTAAAGGCAGCGTTAAGAGCACTCCATGCTGCCACCACGGAGCACAGACAAAGCTCATTAGATCATGCGAAATGCAGGAAGCAGATTGCGGAACTGCAGTCTTTGCTTTCGGTACAAAAGTGGTTCCAGAGCACCTTTGGATCCAGATGAGATGAGGAAGACGGCCCTGATTGGCAAGAATTAAATGAAACCGCACATAGGTATGATCAGAGAGAGCAAGCAACAATTCCACAGCTCAGTCAGAGAGAGTAACATTTCCACAGCTCAGTCAGAGAGAGAGTAGCATTTCCACAGCTCAGTCAGAGAGAGTAACATTTCCACAGCTCAGTCAGAGAGAGAGTAGCATTTCCACAGCTCAGTCAGAGAGAGTAACATTTCCACAGCTCAGTCACAGAGAGAGTAACATTTCCACAGCTCAGTCAGAGAGAGAGTAGCATTTCCACAGCTCAGTCAGAGAGTAACATTTCCACAGCTCAGTCAGAGAGAGAGAAACATTTCCACAGCTCAGTCAGAGAGTAACATTTCCACAGCTCAGTCAGAGTGAGTAACATTTCCACAGCTCAGTCAGAGAGAGAGAAACATTTCCACAGCTCCGTCAGAGAGAGTAACATTTCCACAGCTCAGTCAGAGAGAGAAACATTTCCACAGCTCAGAGAGTAACATTTCCACAGCTCAGTCAGAGTGAGTAACATTTCCACAGCTCAGTCAGAGCGAGAGTAACATTTCCACAGCTCAGAGAGAAACATTTCCACAGCTGTCAGAGAGAGAGTAACATTTCCACAGCTCAGTCAGAGAGAGAGTAACATTACCACAGCTCAGTCAGAGAGAGAGTAACATTTCCACAGCTCAGTCAGAGAAACATTTCCACAGCTCAGTCAGAGAGTAACATTTCCACAGCTCAGTCAGAGAGAGAGTAACATTTCCACAGCTCAGTCACAGAGAGAGAGAAACATTACCACAGCTCAGTCAGAGAGAGAGAAACATTTCCACAGCTCAGTCAGAGAGAGAGTAACATTTCCACAGCTCAGTCAGAGAGAGAGTAACATTTCCACAGCTCAGTCAGAGAGAGTAACATTTCCACAGCTCAGTCAGAGAGAGAGTAACATTTCCACAGCTCAGTCAGAGTGAGTAACATTTCCACAGCTCAGTCAGAGAGAAACATTTCCACAGCTCAGTCAGAGAGAGAAACATTTCCTCAGCTCAGTCAGAGAGAGAAACATTTCCACAGCTCAGTCAGAGAGAGAGTACCATTTCCACAGCTCAGTCAGAGAGCGCAGCATTTCCACAGAAGCTGCATTGGGAATGTCAATGTGGACACTTTCCACATAGAAAGATCCCACAAACAACAGATTAACAACCAGCTTGGCTGGTTACAGAGTAACATTTCCTCAGCTCAGTCAGAGAGAAACATTTCCACAGCTCAGTCAGAGAGAGAGTACCATTTCCACAGCTCAGTCAGAGAGAGAGTAACATTTCCACAGCTCAGAGAGAAACATTTCCACAGCTCAGTCAGAGTGAGTAACATTTCCACAGCTCAGTCAGAGAGAGAAACATTTCCACAGCTCAGTCAGAGAGAGAGAAACATTTCCACAGCTCAGTCAGAGTAACATTTCCACAGCTCAGTCAGAGAGTAACATTTCCACAGCTCAGTCAGAGAGAGAGTAACATTTCCACAGCTCAGTCAGAGAGAGAGTAACATTTCCACAGCTCAGTCAGAGTGAGTAACATTTCCACAGCTCAGTCAGAGCGAGAGTAACATTTCCACAGCTCAGAGAGAAACATTACCACAGCTCAGTCAGAGAGAGAAACATTTCCACAGCTCAGTCAGAGAGTAACATTTCCACAGCTCAGTCAGAGAGAGAGTAACATTTCCACAGCTCAGTCAGAGAGAGAGTAACATTTCCACAGCTCAGTCAGAGAGAGAAACATTTCCTCAGCTCAGTCAGAGAGAGAGTAGCATTTCCACAGCTCAGTCAGAGAGTAACATTTCCACAGCTCAGTCAGCGAGAGAAACATTTCCACAGCTCAGTCAGAGAGAGTAACATTTCCACAGCTCAGTCACAGAGAGAGTAACATTTCCACAGCTCAGTCAGAGAGAGTAACATTTCCACAGCTCAGTCAGAGAGCGCAGCATTTCCACAGAAGCTGCATTGGGAATGTCAATCTGGACACTTAACACATAGAAAGATCCCACAAACAACAGATTAACAACCAGCTTGGCTGGTTACAGAGTAACATTTCCTCAGCTCAGTCAGAGAGTAACATTTCCACAGCTCAGTCAGAGTGAGTAACATTTCCACAGCTCAGTCAGAGAGTAACATTTCCACAGCTCAGTCAGAGTGAGTAACATTTCCACAGCTCAGTCACAGAGAGAGTAACATTTCCACAGCTCAGTCAGAGAGAGAGTAACATTTCCACAGCTCAGTCAGAGTGAGTAACATTTCCACAGCTCAGTCAGTGAGTAACATTTCCACAGCTCAGTCAGAGAGAGAAACATTTCCACAGCTCAGTCAGAGAGAGTAACATTTCCACAGCTCAGTCAGAGCGAGAGTAACATTTCCACAGCTCAATCAGAGAGTAACATTTCCACAGCTCAGTCAGAGAGAGAAACATTTCCACAGCTCAGTCAGAGAGTAACATTTCCACAGCTCAGAGAGAGAGTAACATTTCCACAGCTCAGTCAGAGAGAGAGTAACATTTCCACAGCTCAGTCAGAGAGAGAGTAACATTTCCACAGCTCAGTCAGAGAGAGAGTAACATTTCCACAGCTCAGTCAGAGAGAAACATTACCACAGCTCAGTCAGAGAGTAACATTTCCACAGCTCAGTCAGAGTGAGTAACATTTCCACAGCTCAGTCAGAGAGTAACATTTCCACAGCTCAGTCAGAGAGAGTAACATTTCCACAGCTCAGTCAGAGAGAGTAACATTTCCACAGCTCAGTCAGAGAGTAACATTTCCACAGCTCAGTCAGAGAGAGAGTAACATTTCCACAGCTCAGTCAGAGAGAGTAACATTTCCACAGCTCAGTCAGAGAGAGAGTAACATTTCCACAGCTCAGTCAGAGAGAGAGTAACATTTCCACAGCTCAGTCAGAGAGAGAAACATTTCCACAGCTCAGTCAGAGAGAAACATTTCCACAGCTCAGTCAGAGAGAGTAACATTTCCACAGCTCAGTCAGAGAGAGAGAAACATTTCCACAGCTCAGTCAGAGAGAGAAACATTTCCACAGCTCAGTCAGAGAGAGTAACATTTCCACAGCTCAGTCAGAGAGAGAAACATTTCCACAGCTCAGTCAGAGAGAGAGAAACATTTCCACAGCTCAGTCAGAGAGAGTACCATTTCCACAGCTCAGTCAGAGAGAGAAACATTTCCACAGCTCAGTCAGAGTGTAACATTTCCACAGCTCAGTCACAGAGAAACATTTCCACAGCTCAGTCAGAGAGAGAAACATTTCCACAGCTCAGTCACAGAGAGAGAGAAACATTTCCACAGCTCAGTCACAGAGAGAGTAACATTTCCACAGCTCAGTCACAGAGAGAGTAACATTTCCACAGCTCAGTCACAGAGAGTAACATTTCCACAGCTCAGTCACAGAGAGAGAGAAACATTTCCACAGCTGTCAGAGAGAGTAACATTACCACAGCTCAGTCAGAGAGAGAGTAACATTTCCACAGCTCAGTCAGAGAGAGAAACATTTCCACAGCTCAGTCAGAGAGAGAAACATTTCCACAGCTCAGTCAGAGAGAGAGTAACATTTCCACAGCTCAGTCACAGAGAGAGAAACATTTCCACAGCTCAGTCAGAGAGAGAGTAACATTTCCACAGCTCAGTCACAGAGAGAGAGAAACATTTCCACAGCTCAGTCACAGAGAGAGTAACATTTCCACAGCTCAGTCAGAGAGAGAGTAACATTTCCACAGCTCAGTCACAGAGAGAGAGAAACATTTCCACAGCTCAGTCACAGAGAGAGTAACATTTCCACAGCTCAGTCACAGAGAGAGTAACATTTCCACAGCTCAGTCACAGAGAGTAACATTTCCACAGCTCAGTCACAGAGAGAGAGAAACATTTCCACAGCTGTCAGAGAGAGTAACATTACCACAGCTCAGTCAGAGAGAGAGTAACATTACCACAGCTCAGTCAGAGAGAGTAACATTACCACAGCTCAGTCACAGAGAGAGTAACATTTCCACAGCTCAGTCACAGAGAGAGTAACATTTCCACAGCTCAGTCAGAGAGAGAGTAACATTTCCACAGCTCAGTCAGAGAGCGCAGCATTTCCACAGAAGCTGCATTGGGAATGTCAATCTGGACACTTTCCACATAGAAAGATCCCACAAACAACAGATTAACAACCAGCTTGGCTGGGTCAGAGAGAACCTGCTCATTCTTCAGATAGCGGCAGAGGATATTGTACAGTCTTTGGAGGCGCGCCGGGTTTGGGGGGGGGGGGGGGGGGGGGCGAGGGGTCTGGGTGCAACATCTCAGGAGGACAAAGCGGACCCACAGTCCTCCGACCAGCAGAGGTCGAAAGCGCGGCCAGGTGTGCTTCCAATGAATTACGGTTGACTTTGGCACCGTGACAATCTCTGCCGGGCACAGCAAACCAGTCAGCACGGATTCGTACCAAGTTTGAAATCCTTTTCAACATACGGAAGTTGTGGGGGTAGGAAACTGGGGCAGAAAGAGAGAGCAGAGCAGTTAACCGCAGTAAGAGAGTTGAAAATACGACACTGAATCGCCAACTGTGCCAGGCGGGATTCACTTGACTGTAAATGTAACAGGGACCCAATAGCTTCTGACCGTGTCGGGGACTATTGGGTACATCTGCCTGTTGATGAATTCTCCGCACTCAAATGCAATGTGGTATAAAGCCCTTCTGTTACAAATGCGAGTTCCTTCCCGACATCCGGTGTTATTTTCCTCCAACCAGCAGTGATCAGGATTGCACCAGGACTTGGAGGGCACCAGCTTCTCTCCGGGATGGCGAACACTGGCTCTGGGTAACACAGCTTTCCCACTGGACTGCACACTGCGGAGCTGCAGCGTGAACCAGCTTGGCAGACTTGGCGAGCGGGCAGGGAATGACGGAGAACAGGCCGAGTTCAACGCCGAAACCGGTTTGGAGAGACTCTGTGTTGACATTTTGTTTTAACCCCCAGGAAGCTGCAAACTGCCCCCGGCCGGCCTGTGAGACGGTCTGAACCAGTCTGTGCAGATCGCTGACATAGCAGCTGTGGGAAGCAGGGGAGACCCGCAGAGGCACGCTGTGTTTAACTGGTGTCAAACCAGACTGTCCTTCGAGGCTCACATTTTACAGCACTCCCTGGGGAGGTGCAGCAGCTTTACAGAACACGGGAGAGCAGCCAGGGTTTGCCATTTGGCCCGTTGTGCCAGTGCCGGATAATGAGGTGCCCAGAGTAATTAATCTCACTTTGCAGCATTTGGTCTGTCACCCTGCAGCACCGCACGGCCAGAGGGCCGGCGGCGAGAGGGGGGGGCGGGGGGGCCGGCGCCGAGGGAGGGCCGGCGCCGAGAGGGGGCCCGGCGGCGAGGCGCCGAGGGAGGGGCGGAGCCGAGGGAGGGGCGGAGCCGAGGGAGGGCCGGAGCCGAGAGGGGGCGGGGCAGAGGGAGGGGCGCACGCCAGAGGGGCACTAGGCCTGCGTGTTAGTTATATTGGTTAACAGCAGCTACTGTGGATTATATGTTAGTTATGCTGGTTAATAGCTCGTAACGCCTAGCCAATTATTTAGGATGGTTAGCCATTGCTGACCAACATCTGGGGTTAGTCAGGCCAGTTATTTGCTGGTTAAACCAACATCTTGATTAGCCCAATACGCCGGGCCGGTGAGCCCATTACACCATAACTTGATTAAGCTGGTTCCCCATTGCTGACAGCTTCTCAGTTTGTCAGGCCGGTTAACCACTGATTGCACCAACATCTGGGGTTAGTCAGGCCGGTTAACCACTGATTGCACCAACATCTGGGGTTAGACAGGCCGGTTAACCACTGATTGCACCAACATCTGGGGTTAGTCAGGTGGGTTAACCACCGATTACACCAACATCTGGGGTTAGTCAGGCCGGTTAACCACTGATTACACCAACATCTGGGGTTAGTCAGGCCAGTTATTTGCTGGTTAAACCAACATCTTGATTAGCCCAATACGCCGGGCCGGTGAGCCCATTACACCATAACTTGATTAAGCTGGTTCCCCATTGCTGACAGCTTCTCAGTTTGTCGGGCCGGGTTAACCACTGATTGCACCAACATCTGGGGTTAGACAGGCCGGTTAACCACTGATTGCACCAACATCTGGGGTTAGTCAGGTGGGGTTAACCACCGATTACACCAACATCTGGGGTTTAGTCAGGCCGGTTAACCACTGATTACACAACATCTGGGGTTAGTCAGGCTGGTTAACCACCGATTACACAAACATCTGGGGTTAGTCAGGCCGGTTAACCACTGATTGCACCAACATCTGGGGTTAGTCAGGCCGGTTAACCACTGAATACACCAACATCTGGGGTTAGTCAGGCCGGTTAACCACTGATTACACCAACATCTGGGGTTAGTCAGGCCGGTTAACCACTGATTAAACCAACATCTGGGGTTAGTCAGGTGGGTTAACCACTGAATACACCAACATCTGGGGTTAGTCATGCCGGTTAACCACCGATTACACCAACAGCTTGCGTTAATCGGGCCGGGTTAACCACTGAATACACCAACATCTGGGGTGAGTCAGGCCGGTTAACCACTGAATACACCAACATCTGGGGTTAGACAGGCCGGTTAACCACCGATTACACCAACATCTGGGGTTAGACAGGCCGGTTAACCACCGATTGCACCAACATCTGGGGTTAGACAGGCCGGTTAACCACTGACTACACCAACATCTGGGGTTAGACAGGCCGGTTAACCACGGAATACAGCAACATCTGGGGTTAGTCAGGCCAGTTAACCACCGATTACACCAACAGCTTGCGTTAATCGGGCCGGTTAACCACTGAATACACCAACATCTGGAGTTAGGCCGGTTACCCACGGAATACACCAACATCTGGGGTTCGTCAGGCCGGTTAACCACTGATTACACCAACATCTGGGGTTAGACAGGCCGGTTAACCACCGATTACACCAACATCTTGCGTTAATCAGGCCAGTTAACCACTGAATACACCAACATCTGGGGTTAGTCAGGCCGGTTAACCACGGAATACACCAACATCTGGGGTAAGTCAGGCCGGTTAACCACCGATTACACCAACAGCTTGCGTTAATCGGGCCGGTTAACCACTGAATACACCAACATCTGAAGTTAGGCCGGTACCCACAGAATACACCAACATCTGGGGTTAGTCAGGCCGGTTAACCACTGATTACACCAACATCTGGGGTTAGTCAGGCTGGTTAACCACCGATTACACCAACATCTTGCGTTAATCAGGCCGGTTAACCACTGACTACACCAACATCTGGGGTTAGTCAGGCCGGTTAACCACTGACTACACCAACATCTGGGGTTAGTCAGGCTGGTTAACCACCGATTACACCAACAGCTTGCGTTAATCGGGGCCGGTTAACCACTGAATACACCAACATCTGGAGTTAGGCCGGTTACCCACGGAATACACCAACCTCTGGGGTTAGTCAGGCCGGTTAACCACTGACTACACCAACATCTGGGGTTAGTCAGGCCGGTTAACCCACTGACTACACCAACATCTGGGGTTAGTGGGGTTAGTCAGGCCGGTTAACTACGGACTACACAAACATCTGGGGTTTGTCAGTCCGGTTAAATGCTGATTTCACCAACAGCTGGGGTTTACCAGGCAGTTAACCACCAATTACACCAACATCTGGGGTTAGTCAGGCCGGTTAACCACTGAATACACCAACATCTGGGGTTAGTCAGGCCGGTTAACCACCGATTACACCAACATCTGGGGTTAGTCAGGACGATTAACCACCGATTACACCAACATCTGGGTTAGTCAGGCCGGTTAACCACTGATTACACCAACATCTGGGGTTAGTCAGGCCGGTTAACCACTGATTACACCAACATCTGGGGTTAGTCAGGTCGGTTAACCACTGATTACACCAACATCTGGGGTTAGACAGGCCGGTTAACCACTGATTACACCAACATCTGGGTTAGTCAAACTGGTTAACCACCAAATCTGGGGTTAGTCAGGCCAGTTAACCATAGGTTACACTAGTTATACTAGCTAAGCTAGTTGCGGGTGGTTACTGACCGGGACCCGGTCCGGGTATTTCTTGCGGATCTTCTCGCCCTCGGAGCGCCGCTTCTCGAACAGATGCTCCTCCTTGTACTGGAACTTCATCGCCGGGCCTGGGCTGGCCTGCCTGCCGCTGCCGGCTCACCCTGCCTGCGGGCTGGGGGGCTGTGGGTGGGGAGATGGACGGGGGCGGGATCACTCTGTCGCTCGGTCTGTGGGAGGCCCTCACTCGCTCAGCCTCACTCTCTCTGTGACGCAGCCTCACTCCCCTCCGGCCGCCTCACTCCCTGCCGCGGATGGACACAGACCACACCACCCGCCCAAAACAAATTAGTCCCCGCACCTGACTCGGGTTTCCGGCCCTTCCCCCACCCCCAGCGCGCAGGAGCACAGCGCGGAGGCAGACGTCGGAGGGGGTGAGGCGGCTCACCGTCATAATGGGTCACGGGACACAGCCCGCCCCCGGCATCCGTGACGTCAGGGCGCAGCACTGGCTGACGTCTGGGACACGCCCGCGCTCCGCCGCCGCAGTCAAGGTCACCTGACCACCGCGCGGCCCGCCCCCCAGTATCCCCGGCAACGCAACCCCGCCCCTTCCAATCTCCAATCACCACGGCAACGCTGCCCCGCCCCGTCACATCTTCACCAGGCATTGCAGCCCCTCCGCCAATCACCCTGGCAACGCCCCCCCCCCCTCCATCCAATCAGCCTGTCAACCCACTCACCTCCCCCCCCCACACACTCACCCCCCCCCACACACACTCACCCCCCCCACACCTCACCCCCCCCCACACCACACACTCACCCCCCCCCCACACACTCACCCCCCCCCCACACACACACTCACCCCCCCCCCACACACACACTCACCCCCCCCACACACACACTCACCCCCCCCACACACACACTCACCCTCCCCCCCACACCCCCCCACACACTCACCCCCCCCCCCACACACACACTCACCCCCCCCCACACTCACCCCCCCCCACACACACTCACCCCCCCCCACACACACTCACCCCCCCCACACACTCACCCCCCCCCACACACTCACCCCCCCCCCACACACACTCACCCCCCCCACACACACTCACCCCCCCCCACACACCTCACCCCCCCCCACACACTCACCCCCCCCACACACACTCACCCCCCCCCACACACACTCACCCCCCCCCACACACACTCACCCCCCCCCCACACACACTCACCCCCCCCCACACACACTCACCCCCCCCCACACACCACCACCCCCCCCCCACACACTCACCCCCCCCCACACACTCACCCCCCCCACACACTCACCTCCCCCCCCCACCCCCCCCCACACACACACACTCACCCTCCCACCCACACACTCACCCCCCCCCCACACACTCACCCCCCCCACACACTCACCCCCCCCCACACACTCACCCCCCCCCCCACACACTCACCCCCCCCCCACACACTCACCCCCCCCCACACACTCACCCCCCCCCACACACTCACCCCCCCCCACACACTCACCCCCCCCCACACACTCACCCCCCCCCACCACACTCACCCCCCCCGACACACTCACCCCCCCCCCACACACTCACCCCCCCCCCCACCCCCCCCCCCCACACACTCACCCCCCCCCCACACACACACTCACCCCCCCCCCCACACACTCACCCCCCCCCCCCACACACCACACCACCCCCCCCACACACACACTCACCCCCCCCCACACCACTCACCCCCCCCCCACACACACACCACCCCCCCCCACACACACACTCACCCCCCCCACACACACACTCACCCTCCCCCCCCACACACCCCCCCCACACACTCACCCCCCCCCACACACACACACTCACCCTCCCCCACACTCACCCCCCCCCCCACACTCACCCCCCCCCACACACTCACCCCCCCCACACACTCACACCCCCCCCCCACCAACACTACACCCCCCCCCCCCACACTCACCCCCCCCCCACACACTCACACTCACCCCCCCCACACACTCACCCCCCCCACACACTCACCTCCCCCCCCAACCCCCCCCACACACACACTCACCCCCCCCACACACTCACCCCCCCCACACACTCACCTCCCCCCCCACCCCCCCCACACACACACTCACCCCCCCCACACACTCACCCCCCCCACACACTCACCCCCCCCACACACTCACCCCCCCCACACACACACACCCCCCCCCACACACTCACCCCCCCCCACACACTCACCTCCCCCCCCACCCCCCCCACCACACACACTCACCCCCCCCCACCCACACACTCACCCCCCCCCACACACTCACCTCCCCCCCCCACCCCCCCCACACACACACTCACCCTCCCCCCCACCCCTCCCCAACACTCCCCCCCACACACACTCACCCCCCACACACTCACCCCCCCACACACTCACCCCCCCACCCCCACACACTCACCCCCCACACACACTCACCCCCCCCCCACACACTCACCCCCCCACACACCACCCCACACACACACTCACCCCCCCACACACCACCCCCCCACACACTCACCCCCCCACACACACACTCACCCCCCCACACACTCACCCCCCCCACACACACTCACCCCCCCCACACACACTCACCCCCCCACACACACTCACCCCCCCCACACCACTCACCCCCCCACACACACTCACCCCCCCACACACTCACCCCCACACACTCCACCCCCCCCCACACACCTCACCCCCCCCACACACTCACCCCCCCACACACACTCACCCCCCACACACTCACCCCCCCCCACACACACTCACCCCCCCCACACACACTCACCCCCCCCACACACACTCACCCCCCCACACACACTCACCCCCCCACACACACTCACCCCCCCCCACACACACTCACCCCCCCACACACTCACCCCCCACACACACTCACCCCCCCCACACACACTCACCCCCCACACACACTCACCCCCCCCCACACACACACCCCCCCCACACACACTCACCCCCACACACACTCACCCCCCCACACACTCACCCCCCCACACACACACTCCCCAACACTCACCCCCCCCACAACACACCCCCCCCCACACACACACACCCCCGACACCCTCCCCAACACTCCCCCCCCCACACACACTCACCCCCCCACACCCTCCCCAACACACCCCCCCCCACACACACACACACCCCCCCACACACACACTCACCCCCCCACACACACACTCACCCCCCCACACACACACTCCCCAACACTCACCCCCCCCCACACACACACCCCCCGACACCCTCCCCAACACTCACCCCCCCCACACCCCCACACCCCCACACACCCTCACCCCCCCACACCCTCCCCAACACACCCCCCCCCACACACACACCCTCACCCCCCCCCACACCCTCCCCAACACTCACCCCCCCCACACACACCCCCCCCCGCACACACCCTCACCCCCCCCCACACCCTCCCCAACACTCACCCCCCCCACACACACACCACACACCCTCACCCACCCCCCACACCCTCCCCAACACTCACACCCCCCCCCCACACACCCTCACCCCCCCCCCCACACACACACAACACACACACACACTCACCCCCCCCACACACACCCTCACCCCCCCCCAAACCCTCCCCAACACTCACCCGCCCCCCACACACACACACCCCGCCCCCCACACACCCTCACCCCCCCCACACACACTCCCCCCCCAACACACACCCTCACCCCCCCCACACCCTCCCCAACACTCACCCCCCCACACACACACCCCCCCCCACACACACACACACCCCCACACACCCTCCCCAACACTCACCCCCCCCCACACACACAGACACCCCACACTCACCCCCCGAAGACACACACTCACCCCCCCACACACACCCTCACCCCCCACACACACCCCTCCCCCCCACACTCACACCCCCCCAATACACACACTCACCCCCCAATACACTCACCCCCCCCACACACACCCTCACCCCCCCAACACACACCCTCAGCCCCCCACACACACACCCCCCCCACACACTCCCCAACACTCACCCCCCACACACACACACCCACACACACACACACACCCACACACCCCACACACACCCCCCCCCCC